>NW_018407520.1:320125-397684 GCF_002113885.1 Mizuhopecten yessoensis
TATATACAATACATACAGTATATACAATACATACAGTATATACAATACATACAGTATATACAATACATACGGTATATATATACAATACATACAGTATATACAATACATACAATATATACAATACATACAGTATATACAATACATGCAGTATATACAAAACATACAGTATATACAATACATGCACTATATACAATACATACAGTATATACAATACATACAGTATATATATACAATACATACAGTATATACAATACATATAGTATATACAATACATACAGTATATACAATACATACAGTATATACAATTACAATACATGCAGTATATACAATACATACAGTATATACAATACATACAGTATATACAATACATGCTTGCCACTGAAATGTCTTGTTACTTGTTACCTGAAACAATTCAGTAGCTTGTGATAGAACGGTAATGTTTCTATTTTGTCTTTGCGTATTGCAGTTATCTTCTCTTGTGAGCAGGTATTGATTGTTACGTCATTGGTTTCTGTGAGAAAATTACGTCGTTTTCTCAAAAATTGATGACGTTACTCTCACAAACAAGTGACGTTACAATCAATACCTGCTCCCAAGAGAAGATAACTCTGCAATACGCAAAGACGGAATTGTGTAACAGGCAACTTTGATCTGATGAGTGAAGTGGGTATTTAAGATGTTACTGTTGATGAACAAACAGGTTTGCGTAGACACAACACGCATCTGGTACTAGAGGCATTTACATGTTGCAAAATATTCTCCATGTATGTGCTACATTGAGAAATGAATTTAATCCTTGGAGTAAACAGGAGTATTTGTTTTCCAGAACACTAAGATCCGGTCTGGGTACATGGAGGAGTTCACTGTACGGGAGGACCTAATGGGACTGGCGATAGGGTCACATGGTGCCAACATTCAGCTGGCTCGCCGCGTTGATGGAATCACGGCAATCGAACTCGATGAGAGCACTTGTACATTCAAAGTCCATGGAGAGGTAAGCTTAAAAATACATGTAGGTTCAAAATTAATCTAGAGGTAAACTTTAAAACACCTATTTTTCAAAGAGTATCAAGAGATAAGTTAAAAAGTACCTGTATATTTCAAATTAGCCATTTGCATTTATAGAAATGGTGCATTTCTAGTTCACTGAAATAAGCTTGAGATCGTCTATGTATCTTGCTGTTTTCTTTTTCAGTCACAAGAGTCTGTCAAAAAAGCGAGAATTATGCTAGAGTATGCAGAGGAGACATTTCAAGTTCCTAGAGAGCTAGTTGGTAAGAACTGTTAAAGGTCATTTATGGTCTTCTATAACTTAGCCAGATGTTTAAAGAGTTCACTCAAAATTGGCAAATGGTGATTTTCGCCCAATTTGGTGTATGTTCTGTTTGCCCAGCCCAAGTTTGCATTTCATGCTAAGGCTTTAATTCTGATTTGTCATTGTTAACAGTGTCTTTCTCTTTATGTTTTATTTATTGGTTTTCACCAGATAAGGTGTATGATTGTATCAGCATGGCATGGCATTTTTTCAATTTCATGCTGGTAAGAACGCAAGTCAGTTACACAGTATTCTGTATGTAACCAGTTTGCATTCATACCGGAATGGATATTGAAAAAAATGCTGTTCAACCTTGTATTTAAATTTATATATTTTTAGTTATATTTTCGATATTTAAATGCCTATGTTGGTCGTCAGTGCAAACGAGATTCCTGAAACAGCCTAACATCACCAAAATGTTTGCTTCTATTGGTTGTCTCATGTTATTAGAGGTTGGAGGAGAAGCTTCAAATTGATGCTGATGTAATTGCATTCATAGCCCTTGAATGCAATTTCTTCTGGTAGTGGTTATAAAGGAACTTGCAGTGGAAATGCAAATATATTATGATGATATCCAGGCCAAGTCTGAAGTTGGACTTTATGCATATTTGATGAGGTTACAGAAATGTTCTCAAATTGTTTTATTTCAGCCAAAGTCATAGGAAAGAACGGTAAAAACATCCAAGATATTGTGGACAAGTCAGGAGTTGTGAGGGTTAAAATTGAGGGTGACAATGAAAGTGAAACTCTTCGAGAGGAGGTGAGTGTATTGTCTGTGGCCATGATCTGTGTTTGAGTTATGACACTGCTACATACCGTTGCCCTGCCTGGTGTGTGTGTGTATAGAGTTGATGTGAAGCTATGTTCATCTGCTGACGGTATCATCTTCAACCTTCATGGTTCCTCTGGACTTCTCCAAATAAATCAAGAATATTGATATTTTTACCTCAGTTTAGGTAGAATTCTCAACTTATCCTATTTCATATTTTGTTTTCAATAATTGTAATTTTGTTATTTGCTTTATCTTCTGAAATCATAATGGTTTTTTTCTTGGTAGAATTCCATATCTGAATTTCGTGGTGACAGTTGTACTATATACTATCAGAAGAATCTTTATACTGTGAGTTTCGTGTCACTTTCTTTTTGAACAATTGTTAATTTAACGACACTATGTTCTAATTGTTGTTGCTGAGTTTGAAGACTCGGGTCATACTTTCTATCTATCGGGATTCTTTTTGATGTCGCAGATAAAACAAAACTAAAAATAGACAATGTTTAGGTTATTGATAAATTAATTTGTAATTGAAGCATTGAATTACAACTCACTAAGGATGCATCAGTTATGGCACCAATAGCTTGGGTGTAATCCACTAGAAGGCTTTTATACAAATGATGGTTTGTTGACTTTAAATGCTTATTTTGTATTGGCAGCTCAGATTTTTTTGATTTTTTTTTCAATAATATATTCTGAGAACCTCTGCCTTTCTGATTTGTTCCTTAAAGCAAATGCCCATTTGTTACCGTCCTTGGGATTAATAATAGTGTTATAAATGTTCATTCTGTTAAATGGTCCTGTTTATTTCCTGTCCAACTTTCCTTGATAATCCAAATATATTTTCAAAACAAATATTTATGAGGAAATGTAGATGTAATTTGGGCAGTCCTATCATATGTTCATGCCTTCTATCATCTGCAGACATATGAAATCCAATGGGCAGTCCTATCATATGTTCATGCCTTCTATCGTCTGCAGACATATGAAATCCAATGGGCAGTCCTATCATATGTTCATGCCTTCTATCGTCTGCAGACATATGAAATCCAATGGGCAGTCCTATCATATGTTCATGCCTTCTATCGTCTGCAGACATATGAAATCCAATGGGCAGTCCTATCATATGTTCATGCCTTCTATCGTCTGCAGACATATGAAATCCAATGGGCAGTCCTATCATATGTTCATGCCTTCTATCGTCTGCAGACATATGAAATTCAATGGGGGAAGACGCTCATGTTATTGTTGAGTAATATGATTGATGTTTAGTAAATATTTGATACAGCATTTAGTCACGTCACAATATCACTGCCTGTTTAATGATCCTGTAGTAATACATTTGACACCTACCAGGTAGTACATTTATTTTAGTTCCATTTAATTTATGTGTTTTATGATGCAAGCAAGTTGAGAAGAAATCAAGATACAGTGAAAAACATCTGTAAATTTCACCTTCATATATTTTTTGATAGATGAAGTGTGGGGTTTTTTTGTGAATAATTTTTTTCCTAAAAAGTAAAAAAAAAAAATATAAAAAAATGAGAAAAGGTTTCATTAGCTGATATATCACAAGGGATAATCATGCTTTTGTTTTTGCTTATTTGGTTCAGCATTATTGTGTTGTTTATAAAATAGTCTTTTATTAATGATAACCTAACCATGTGGAATCAGGGCAAGCCTTTATGTATAATCAATATTTTCTTCTTTTGCTTGTATGTTCATATATTGTTGATATTAAATAAATACAAAATGCGATTAAAATGCAACTGTCTAATTCTGGATGGAATCTGAAATGCCTATTAAGCTTCCACTTAAATACATTGTATATATATGACAATATATTATAAGTTTGCATTTTTTTGTAAAAATCTGTAAACAGAAAAGAAAAAAAAATCCTTTTTACAATCTGACTGTACAAAGTTTTCTTAAACTGTATTGTAAATACATTCTTACATTAATTGCAAGGAGAATAAATCTGTACCTCAAGTATTGTCTGAATTTTTGAATTTAACTCATTCACCCTTATATATTTAAACTGGACTTGCACAGTTTTTGATTTGGTAAGGTTCAAATGTGACTTTAGGGGTGAATGGGTTAATTCAAGGTTTATACAGTTCAACCTTTCTATTACAAAGTTTGATATCAGAAATACATGTTTATCTTGATGTTTCGGATCCCAGGAGGGTCTGTTAGTATGTCTTAACTTGATTACTTCACAAACACAATTTGTGAAGATTGTTCATTGTTATGTACAGTGTCTTGAAGATGATGAGGTTAAACTGTATACACCTGTTGTACATTTTCTATGCCTTGAAAATAATTCCGAGTAATAAATACCACATAAGTACAATGATGATGAGTTAGAGCGATTAGTATTGACTAAAGACACCAATGCACGGTGCTTTCCCTTTGTAGTATGACGATTGGAGCTCTCAGGTCCCCCTGACTGTAAGTCCCGAAATTATCAGCCTTCGCAATCACTGCATTCCCTGGGCGCTGTTCTACGTTGCATCACCATCTTATACTCTGTCACAGTCAAGCACAGTCTACAGTATCGTAACCTGGACAGAATCTTTTTCAAACAAGATAAATATCTTATAATGTCGACACATGTATCTGAATTGAAAATTATATAAATTTCAAAAATTCAATAAAGATACAAATGTATCACTTTTTGATGGAAGGAGATAGGATCTGTTGTGCTATATTTGATTGTGTTGTAGATATGAGACATGAGGTATAGATTGGCGGTACAACAGAACAGCCTAGTGATGCTAGGGCACAGCAGCACTCCTCATAGGTTACAGATCTGCCCATTTTAATGACAGTCCTACTTGGCTTTTTACTCACAGGTTCTAGATATTTTTTTCTCACACTTTGGAAGATTTAAGTTCAAAATAAAATATCTTGTATTTAAGGTGCTTTACGAATCAATCAAATCATGTATAACATTGCTTGATTGGATTTTTAGTCAAATTAATGCTTCAAGAATGGGAAGAACATTTGTCATTCTCAGCTTAGCTATTACATAATGTACCAAAATAACGCTGTCTCTCAGCACAAATGTTTGATGATGAAAACTTTCTAATATTCATTGTGAGTGTGTCTATCCTATACAGACACTTCTTAGCATTTAGTACATCCCATTTATTTAAATCTTAGACATTGGTTTGATAACCACACAAATATTTAGAAATGATAAAACACCTTCGTGTGTACACTGTTATGCCACTAGGGGTGTGATCATTGGTGTAGTTCTCTGCATGTGGTGTCTGTATACCAAATCGGTAATGTGTTGTGGTAAGTTGTGTGATGTACTACATTCATCATTACCTTCTTCTGAGGTCACTCAGGTCTCATAATGTTGGGAATGGTTATCCTTCCCGAGGCATTATCATGAGATCATGTAGTGCTATCAGCAGAAGGCAATAGCAGTAAATTATCTCCTAGTAATCTGTCGTCACAATGTTTCTTCTTGGTGAAAGTAACAATTTTCTCATTAGGTAGCATTGGCTTGTTATCTCATACTTTTTCATATCATCTAGCTCTCATCTTCATTTATTTGTCAAGGATTCTTCTGACTTTTTTTTTTTAAAGAAATTTTGGGCTAAGTTTGGGTGATGTAATTCATTCACCCCTGAAATTTCATACTGAACTATTCCAACATTTGGGGTGAATGAGTTAACTATTCATGTAGGCTAAGGGATTTTATCCTTAATTTTCAAATTATAAAAGAGGATAAAGAACATTAATTTTGTCAGTTTTGCACAACGGCCATCAATACTGTAAACCTTCATATTTTTGGACCACCAAATTTTCGGTAGCTGGCTATTTATAACAAATCAATATAATTGGTAAATTCTGTGTTGAATTCACTGTCATTCAAGGGCGAAATAGAATTGATGGTGAAGATGTTCATTTTACAGTAGGTACTAGCTAGGTTATATGAGGTTTGGTACTATTGTTGTAAAGGTTCTATATTTGCATGCATATCTGGCTTTTTTTTAATTTAATACCGCTTAATGAAAAGTAACATTTTTATGTATACAGATAAAACGACATTTTAGATGCCAGTTCTCCATAAAAAATATCATATAATCTGTTAAATACAAATTTATCAAGTGAGTTTGGATCATTGAATAAATATTCTATGACACATTAAATATTATCTTCAGTACATTTTAAATTGTTTTAAAATGATAAATCATAGATTGCTATCTTGAATATTTTAATGATCAGACATTTTTATCAGCTCCAATCCAAGTATGTAATACATACTGTAAGTATTAGGAATCTGGATTATTAAGTTGATGGATGTTGTTATTACCTCCCTTGTCTTACCTCCCTTGTCTTTGTGTCCTAGCATGCTTCTAGTGATCTGTCCTCTTACGTATATCATGTCTGTTCCCTCCTTGTCTTGAACTATGATATGCACACTAGTTGAAATTCAATGCTAAATAATTCAAAGTTGACTCAAGAAAAAGTAATTATTATGTAGTAAAATATACAGATCTGTGTCAGAACATTAAATACGGTAAATCAATCTCAGAGGTTGGCTTACGTCATTCAGGATTGAAACAAAAACATGATGTTATGTTATTTTTTGGGTTCTTGGTTTTACATCAAAGCATCTGTAAAGCAACGGGAAAATTTAGTGAGGAGCAAAACACCAACCATAGTACATAGTACTTGCAGTTGTTGAGTGATAATTTATGACGTACTTCATATAAAAACTCAATCCCTGTTTTATTGATGCTAATAGCTACCTGTACTTGTACGTCCAGTTAACCTTATCAGTGTCATATTTCTTGTAAATCCTTCCATTTACAATTATCACTATGCATACCTTATGATCTAAAAAAAACCTTTCATCACAAATTCTCACATGAACATGAAATTAGAAAAAAGCTATGTGCAATGTGATACTTTAAATGTCAGTAACAATTTTAATTTGTCAATATCTTAGCTGTATGCACAACAAGACATGGTTTAATAACAGTCCTTTTTTGTCTGCATGACATTCGTATCTTTAATTTTGTTTATTTAAATTGCATTAAGTCAGGTTAAAACTGTGTTTTCTGTGATAAATCATATAAATATCTATGTATTTTTCATAAAGTTTAGATAAAGGTGATGTAGACATCTTGTTTCTAATGAAATGAATACAGGTGTGCAGACTTCAGGAATACCTTTAAACGTTGTATTTACATCTGTAGTAGAATCATTACCATCTCATAGCTTTAATCATCATTATTTCTACTCCCTGACCATATTGTACATCAAACAAATCAATTTTCTGAAGTTTTCATAGCCCAGTTTAAATGCTTACCAAAGTACATTACATATATATGTCAATCTTTATTGTTCTTTCTCTACAGGGTCAAGTGCCTTTTGTTTTCGTTGGAACAACCGAAAGTATTGAGAATGCTAAAATTCTTTTAGAGTATCACTTAGATCATTTAAAGGTAAGTATGGGTATAACATAAATTATGTCGTTGAGTTTACAAATGAAACTCTCAATAATCATCACAAATAGCATAAAATTCTTGATCACTGTTCACAAAGACGATGGAGTGTCCCATATTGTTGTGTCGCCTGAAACGCGAGGCGGCATATAGGTATTACTTTGTCGTCGGCAGCGGGGTCAGTTGTGTGGCCTGAAACGCGAGGCGGCATATAGGTATTCCTTTGTCGTCGGCAGTGGCGTCAGTTGTGTGGCCTGAAACGCGAGGCGGCATATAGGTATCACTTTGTCGTCGGCAGCGGCGTCAGTTGTGTGGCCTGAAACGCGAGGCGGCATATAGGTATTCCTTTGTCGTCGGCAGTGGCGTCAGTTGTGTGGCCTGAAACGCGAGGCGGCATATAGGTATCACTTTGTCGTCGGCAGCGGCGTCAGTTGTGTCGCCTGAAACGAGAGGCGGCATATAGGAATTACTTTGTCGGCAGCGGCGTCAGCTGTGTCGCCTGAAACGCGAGGCGGCATCTCGGTATTACTTTGTCGTCGGCCGTGGCGTCAGTTGTGTGGCCTGAAACGCGAGGCGGCATATAGGTATTCCTTTGTCGTCGGCAGTGGCGTCAGTTGTGTTGCCTGAAACGCGAGGCGGCATATAGGTATCACTTTGTCGTCGGCAGCGGCGTCAGTTGTGTCACCTGAAACGCGAGGCGGCATATAGGTATTACTTTGCCGTCGGCAGCGGCGTCAGTTGTGTCGCCTGAAACACGAGGCGGCATATAGGTATTACTTTGTCGGCGGCAGTGGCGTCAGTTGTGTCGCCTGAAACGCGAGGTGGCATATAGGTATTTCTTTGTCGGCAGCGGCGTCAGTTGTGTTGCCTGAAACGCGAGGCGGCATATAGGAATTACTTTGTCGGCAGCGGCGTCAGTTGTGTGACCTGAAACGCGAGGTGGCATATAGGTATTACTTTGTCGGCAGCGGCGTCAGTTGTGTTGCCTGAAACGCGAGGCGGCATATAGGTATTACTTTGTCGGCAGCGGCGTCAGCTGTGTCGCCTGAAACAATATTTCCGTGCGCTAACTTGAGTTCCCTTGGGTTGATTGAACTCAAACATGTTACACATGTTGAATACCAATATAGCTTGAACAAGTTCACATTTCAGAAGTTTACATTTTTGGTGGAGTTATGCCCCTTTTATTGCCAAATAAGGGCATTGTGTAGTAAATGAAAGAACTTTTTAGTTTTTCATCAACTCCTTTTAAAGTTTGTATGGTAATGCTAGAAGCAATAATGTTCAACATTATTTATGTTTTTTTCTGTCGAATTTCAACTTTCCGCTTTTTGGCATTTCTGTTTATGCGATAACTCAAGCCAAAACACTTTTCTTACTAAAAGTGCTGAGCAGGCGCCACATCCACTCCCGTGAAATTCTTGTTTACTTTTTATACTCATGTTTGTCTGGACGTCCTTTTTTTTTTACTGAAGGTTCTTTCGAGGTGGAGGACTATGGAATGCTCGCGATACTTTGTCCGTTATTTTGGATAAATTTCAAAAATATTTTTTGTACAGAATTAATACTTAGCCATTGAGGTGGATTGGGCGAAATTTTACCAATGCATTTGAGTGAGGCCAATTATCAACTTGTTTTGTCTAAAACCTGTTGCATACATAGTTTTCATCTGAAAAAAATCAATTTTCTCACCTGTAGCATACACATTTCTTACCTTTAGCATACATTATTCTCAAATATCTAAATTTTGTTTTTCAGGAAGTAGAACAATTACGTAAGGAAAAGTTAGAAATAGACCAACAATTAAAAAGTTTATCAGGCACACAGCCTGGGCCCTACTTTCCTCCTCCACGAGACCGAAGGTAAGAATAACCCCCTGAATACCTCCATACATTTGAATGTAAGAATTTAGCCGCCTTCATCAGGATTGAAATCATTTAGTAGAAGTAGCCCTCTTCTCTCATTATGAATGAAGATTAGGGAAAATCCTAGAATTTGAGAGCACAAGGCCATATCAGCAATTTTTCTCAGTAAATTTTTTAGTCATTACTATCTAAAATTAAAATAAAATTGGAACATGGAGGGTTCAACTTCAGTTGTGAGGG
This sequence comes from Mizuhopecten yessoensis, assembly GCF_002113885.1. Taxonomy (NCBI): domain Eukaryota; kingdom Metazoa; phylum Mollusca; class Bivalvia; order Pectinida; family Pectinidae; genus Mizuhopecten; species Mizuhopecten yessoensis. Next base: position 329,786 of record NW_018407520.1, read on the forward strand.
GGTCAATGGCCCCGTGGCCCCCTCCAGAATTATCCCTGGATATTAAAATTGAATCTTTTACCCATTTATGATGGAGACAGATCTTATCCGTAGGGAAAGACTGTTAAGGTTCATCAGGAGGTTTTAATGAGCGCTGAACCTCAAAAATCTTATCAATGACAAAGGTCTGGATTTGTGTCTACATCACCAGAGGAGTGACGTTCTTTTTCTCTCACTTTTCCCTCCCTCAATAAAATACTGTGGCTCTGTGCCACCGTAAATGACACATGATATTTATTGCAAAATTTGATGATATAATCCTATCGTTGTATGGTTGTGCTGCTAAAACTTGTGACATTTGATGGTGTGATGGTATAACTTACAGTCTGTCGTATGTTGGTGGATCGTTGTATGGTTGTGCTGCTAAAACTTGTGACATTTGATGGTCTGATGGTATAACTTACAGTCTGTCGTATGTTAGTGGGTGGGACCTACTCGAGGGTGTAGATTTGGTGATGTGGTGGTATAACTTACAGTCTGTCGTATGTTGGGGGGTGGGACCTACTCGAGGGTGTAGATTTGATGATGTGGTGGTATAACTTACAGTCTGTAGTATGTTGGTGGGTGGGACCTACTCGAGGGTGTAGATTTGGTGATGTGGTGGTATAACTTACAGTCTGTCGTATGTTGGGGGGTGGGACCTACTCGAGGGTGTAGATTTGATGATTTGATGGTATAACTTACAGTCTGTCGTATGTTAGTGGGGGGGACCTACTCGAGGGTGTAGATTTGATGATTTGATGGTATAACTTACAGTCTGTCGTATGTTGGATGGTGGGACCTACTCGAGGGTATAGATTTGATGATGTGATGGTATAACTTACAGTCTGTCATATGTTGGTGGGTGGGACCTACTCAAGGGTGTAGATTTGATGATGTGATGGTATAACTTAGTCTGTCGTATGTTGGAGGGTGGGACCTACTCGAGGGGGTAAATTTGATGATGTGATGGTATAACTCGCGGTCTGTCGTATGTTGGTGGGTGGGACCTACTCGAGGGGGTAGATTTGATGATGTGGTGGTATAACTTACAGTCTGTAGTATGTTGGTGGGTGGGACCTACTCGAGGGTGTAGATTTGGTGATGTGGTGGTATAACTTACAGTCTGTCGTATGTTGGGGGGTGGGACCTACTCGAGGGTGTAGATTTGATGGTGTGATGGTATAACTTACAGTCTGTCGTATGTTGGTGGATCGTTGTATGGTTGTGCTGCTAAAACTTGTGACATTTGATGGTCTGATGGTATAACTTACAGTCTGTCGTATGTTAGTGGGTGGGACCTACTCGAGGGTGTAGATTTGATGATTTGATGGTATAACTTACAGTCTGTCGTATGTTGGAGGGTGGGACCTACTCGAGGGTGTAAATTTGATGATGTGATGGTATAACTCGCAGTCTGTCGTATGTTGGTGGGTGGGACCTACTCGAGGGGGTAGATTTGATGATGTGGTGGTATAACTTAGTCTGCCATATGTTGGAGGGTGGGACCTACTCGAGGGTGTAAATTTGATGATGTGATGGTATAACTCACAGTCTGTCGTATGTTGGTGGGTGGGACCTACTAGAGGGTGTAGATTTGATGATGTGGTGGTATAACTTACAGTCTGTCGTATGTTGGTGGGTGGGATCTACTCCAGGGTGTAGATTTGATGATGTGATGGTATAACTTAGAGTCTGTCGTATGTTGGAGGGTGGGATCTATTTGAGGGTGTAGATTTGATGATGTGATGGTATAACTTTGTCTGTCATATGTTGGAGGGTGGGACCTACTCGAGGGTGTAGATTTGATGATGTGATGGTATTACTTACAGTCTGTCGTATGTTGGTGGGTGGGACCTACTAGAGGGTGTAGATTTGATGATGTGGTGGTATAACTTAGTCTGTCGTATGTTGGTGGGTGGGATCTACTCGAGGGTGTAGAATTAAGTGTCAGAACTGAGGCTTCAGTGAAGTTCTGACACTAAGATATACACCTAAGAGTATAATTTTGATGTCCCTATATGTAAATCTTGTATGTCAGTTTGTAGTGGATTAGTGGCAATCTTTTATTTGAACCAACAAGATTACTTTAAGAGCTTAATGAATTAGCAAGCTGATAATGAATAATCAATGTACAATTTGTTTTTGAATACAGAGACAGTAATGACCCATACTCAGATGAGCGGGGTAGGCGGAGAATGTCAGGAGGTCGAGGTGGTAGGGGACGTGGTACTGGGCGGCGCTGGGCTAATGAGAGGCGGAGCATGATATCAGGTATGCCTCAAGATTAACCTCTCAGCACCGAAAAGTGAAAGTGAAAGTATATGGAGACTAGTGCTTTTAAAGATAAACTGCTGAACTAAAATTCTTTCCCCTCAAATAGGTATACATGACTTATCTCCCCTGACGTTATCTATAGCAACATGCTATTGGGAAAAGGTTTAAACAACACCTTGAATAGAACATATTTCTAAAACTAAATATAAGAGGTTTCTAAACATTCTCTTCAGGTTGGTAAGCATGGATTATGAGAAGTTCTTTTTACACAACCAATAACATTTTCTATGTGACGTTTCGATGACTAGTACGACATGTACACTGTCACCATCATCAGACAAATGACCAATGAAGCGTATGCACACAAAGGTTAATGGACAACTCTGCACATTTTACTCCTTTGTGTGCATACGCTTCATTGGTCATTTGTCTGATGAAGGTGACAGTGTACATGTCGTACTAGTCATCGAAACGTCACATAGAAAATTTTATTGGTTGTATAAAAAGAACTTCTAATAATAAATATAAGAGGTGTCAAGTCTAATAATGTGTTGAAAATATTTAATGTGTACCTGTATTTCTGAAGGGAGTAAGTGTACTAGTGATTATAGAGTCCCTGCATTGAGAAAACACATTGTAACCTTAGAAATCACACGTTACTTCCCTGAAATATACATTTGCCACTGAACATCATACAGTCCTGGCAATATTCTTCTCAGTTGGTAACGTCGTCGTACAAAACTACCTAAAGTGGCAAAAGAAAAAGAATTTTCCCAAACTTGGGGAGGTAAATTTACCAGCATTTGAAAAGAGAAATCTACCCGAACAGGAAAAGAGAATTCACTGAATTTTGTGTGTTAACAGGAGATGAGAGTGGTCAGAACGTGACCGACTGGTCAGCAGAAGTGGCGGCAGAGGAGCAGAAGCATACTGGGTACCTTACCGACAGTGTTTTGAGTGGACGAGGACGGGGTGGTCGTGGTGGGCGTGGCCGGGGGCGTGGTTATGGTGGCTATCCCTCCTACAGGACAGTGGGTAAGTTTTGTGTTTGGAGCGGGGAATTACCCCCACCTACATGAATGCAGGTAATATAAGGACCTCCACTCCAACAGAACAGTTAGTTTTGTCTATGTGTGGAAAAGTGAACGATCTGGATAGGTTAGATTTATCCTTTGTAGAAAAACTTTTGCCAAAAAAAAAATCAAGGAAGCATAAATAAACCTGATGTTGTTATCTCTATTTGGCAGCTTATGACTCAGAAGATCCTAGGGATCAAAGGTCACGTCGGCGTATGACAGACGATGATGACACTGTCCTTGACAATGCCAGTGTAAACAGCCAGGATCAAGGTATACATGGTCTGTCGTATTTATATTGTCTTAACAACAATCTTTTCTTAATCCTAAAACCTAACAATAAGTATTCTCACAATAACCTAGTACCCAAAAGCCTTTCTAACAATAACCCAGTACCCAAAAGCCTTTCTAACAATAACACTTTACGTTCAACCGGGTTGTTAATAACCCTATTCCCTTCAACCATGTCTAATTGTGAACCCTTTAATCTAAATCCTCCTAAAATTAATCCCACCTCACAAACCTTCCTAAATGTATGGTTGATTTTATAAATATTATTTATTAGGTAATGTATGTTACATAATTGGTTTTGACTGTTACACTTAGTGTATTTACATCTCTGCATTAACATGTTTATGTACCTATTTAAAGAGTACAGGATTGGCTTTCTGTTTAACCTTTATGATGTGTAATGTATATTTGTGTCGACAGATGAGCGGCGACCAGAAAGGAGGAGACGCAGAAGAAGGAACAAGTTCCGTGGTAGCAGTAGTGCAGCATCTGGTACAGAAACGGACAATAGTGTATCTAATTATCGCCCTGGGGGTGGTGGACCCAGTGGTCCCCGCCCTGGGGGCAATAATGGCATTAAGACTGAGAACTCTAACATGCCTAATCAGGTCCCCCGCCCTAAAGGTGAATCTGTCGCTCCCCAGACATCAGCCGCGCCTCCTCGACAGGCACAGTCGCCCTCACGTCAGTCACCCGGCCCTGGTAAGTCGTACCCCCAGTCTGGCAGCAAACCCAGCACACCCAGCAGCCAAGGTACAGCTTCCCAGGGGCCACCAAACAAGGGTCCCAACCCAAAGGAGCAGAGGGAGCCCAGGAAGAATGGAGGAGGGCCGAACCAGAGGTTTCCCCCTACGGCGAGAAATGGCAATCTACAAAGTGGAAGTGAGACAGAATCAAAAGCCAAGGGAAGCTTTCCAAATGGCAACAACAGCAACAAACCAGCTGAGCACATGGTGAATGGTGAGTAGGCGTGGCCCAAATGGGCGTCTCCAGCAGTGGGTGTGGTCACATGCCCAAGGACACGCCCCCCCATCTCCGACAAACTGCTGTCTGTTTGCCTCTGCTTCACACCCGTAGTCACGGCCTCCCTACTTAGTGTTGACGGATCAGGCATGTTACACCGGACGAGTCTTTATCACCGGATTGGAAATCAATAAGAAAATATAAAGAGGACTGAGTAACATCATAACTACTTGCATTCAAAATGTGTGTGTGTGTCAGATCCGATACACAAATTGATCGGCAGATTTAGTTTTTTCTTTATATCGGATGTGGACATTATATGACATGAGATAGAAGGATTTCATGAATACTCTATTCATACAATGCTTGAAGCCATGAATTCTTTGACTATTACTGTGTACCTACATTGTATATGTATATTTATGATAAAGGTCATATACCGACTGTACTGTGTAGTGGTTGTGTAAAAACGGTGGGTCAATCTCAGATCTGTAAGCAGAAGGAAATAGAACTGACTTGCACACTTATCTCCCCTTCACAGAATAGAGCTCCTAGTACAGGGGTAGTATGGATTTCAAATATGTAGGAAAGGATTGAGCACTAGAGTGATACAGAAGGTCTTGGACTGAGTACAGGTGTTACTAGAGTGTCCTTGAGACCATTGAGAGGTAAGGTAGGGTTTAGGACACCAGCTATCTCCTCAAACCATTGTGTGATGAGTTAGGGCTTAGGACACTAGCTATCTCCTCAAACCATTGTGTGATGAGTTAGGGTTTTAGGACTCCTTTAATAAGGACATCAGTCTCAAAAATATTACCTGAAGGAAATTATTTCTTTCAACAAAATTTATGACATTGAAGAATTTTTTGTTTGAATTGAAAAGATAGAAAAGAGTATAAAATATAAAAGCAAGTTTTTAAAGTTATTGGAAGTAAGTTAACTCATTGATGAAGGTTTGTCTGTAATGTTAGATCTAGATCAGGGTGTTGTAGATGAGAGAAAAGCCAATGAAAATGTATGTGTAGTGATAGTAGAGCAATCTTAGCTACCAGTCACCGGGAATTCTTCATCGAAAGAATTTGCTGAGAAGGAAGCCGATTGATGTTTTATTGTACCTTGTTACAACAGTGTCTGTAAAGTTTGACCTGGAGACTTGGGTCTGTGTTTGGTTTGTTAGAGAACAATGCTATGACACTGAGAAGCATGGGCCAAATGATATACACTCAGTATCGAGTACGACCTGTAATCACAGTGTTGCTGGCCAAAGAGGTACAGAAAGGACTATCCATGTTTACGTACAAGTGAACTACATTTGGATGGTGTAAGCAAGACTATGTTTAGGTAAAGAGATCTAGGTACCCAACCGTGACCCCATGTTATGGCGGTCAATCCAACTTAACCCACTTATGCATTGTGGTTAGTTGGAGTTCAAACACACCACTATACAATGTTTATAAAGAAACTATCAAACCCATCAGACCTTTCAATGCTGCTACAAGTCTGAGAGCAAATGTCAGACCGCCGTCCTTCTCTCATGATTATCATGTAACATAAATTCTGGTTCATATTTAATTCCTACATTATTTTCATCAAAAATATTTGTGATGATTAACAAAAAAACGAGTAATTTTAGTAAAGTAAAGCAGTTGCTCTTACTAACCCATAGCTTATTAACAAGTATGATGGATTGCCAAGTACTAACATATGCTCTTAGGGTCACATATATATCATTAACTGATTTATAATGTCTTATGTGTTTTAAAAATATTTACTTGTGGATTTTACAAGACTGTGTTAGATTAGAATAATTTCATTACATATCATTGTCATAGTTTGCAATTTCCCAGTTGTATCATAACAGTACAGTGTGTCATAGAAAGACGTGTTATAAGATACACCAGTTTTGTTGCTTGTACTGCTCTGACATTTGCTCTGAGACGGTGTAGAGTTTTAACACCTGTTGACGACTATACAGGTAAATATCCTGTACCTGTATATTGTGTGAGACACGGACTCCAGCGTGCAGTTGTACACAGGAGGTTTGTTTTAAAGTGTTCATTTTATTTATTATTGAATTTAAATTCAATTTTGTGATTATTTCCATATTAAGACATATTTTACTGTTGAATTTTTTTTTCATTGTTTTAATTATAGTTTAAAACAACTGTCATATATAACTTTGTGTATGAGCGTGAAGATAAAATTTGCCAATATGTCCTTACAGTTCCAGATGAATGTTAAACAAACTATCTTCTGTGTACTGGTGTTGTGGGACATTGTTTCAATGTGTTACCCAGTCCCCACAACCCCAAACAATGTATGACAGGTACAGGCTTACACTTGTGTTGTGTTTCAAGCCCGTCCTATGCCTGTACACCTGAGATTCTGTAGTGAACAGAAGGGTAGATACTGCTTCAGTCACTCACCCTGGTTCTGCCCACATTTATTGTTACACTTCATGGCCGACACAAAATCACTTTCCCTACAGTCGTCTAATGTATTAAGATGTAACTGTTTGGTTGGTGTATCACTTGCTGAAGTGACATATGGCAATCTTATTTTATCATCTGTAAGCTTAGGGGTACAGATTTCCACACAATTTGAAAGAATTACATGATTTATATGAAACTTGCTTGGTGTTTAATTATAAGTCCATTGCCCTAATCTGATACTCAGTAGAACTCGTGCATTGATAATGAGGCTGCAAATCTGATTTGCTGATGGATTCCAGATAACATCTTTTAAAAGAATTGTCAAATGTTTATGAATATTGCCTGGCAAACTTTCTATTTAGGTCTCCCTTTCTGTTTCTGGAAATCTTTTATATCTGTTTCTTAAGAGATTACATGGTAAATTTGATTGCCATCATTCCACCTAGCCTTGCACAGGTACACATCTGCTTCTGTGAATTCATGTGTAGGTAATACAATGCTGAAGTAATCTATGAAAAAGAACATCAACATAGAACTTGTTAGCTCGGACATAATCTGTAAAGCATGCTTGTCATTATTTAGGTTGGTCATATATTTAAAAGTTTATTTGTACTAAGTAAATTTTCCAATTTGTCAACACACAAATCTTTGAGAATGCATACATAATGATCTACTTGTTGCCATTATTATAGTTATAAAGTTTGTAATTGGATTTTAAGTATCCTTTTTGTACTGTTAGACTATGTACTATAATCATATTAATAACACGAGTGATTGTGGTAATAATGGCGTTTTACTGATCATTCTCATCAGGATCTTTTGTTGTTGACATGTTGACGAAATTGTCTAGTCTGACGAGATCCAACTTTTTCACAAATCAATTTGCATTTCATGTTTTGTGCAGTTTTTATGACAACTTGTAAATGTTGGCAGTGTCAGGACTGGGTTAGGCTTGGTAGTATTAACTACATTAGTATATACATTCTGAATTTTCAATTGTGATTTTTTTTTGGCTTGTTCCAATTATCATTAATTATTTATGTCATGAAATTTTATTATAAAAACATGAACTCCTTGTATTAATAGACAACACAGTGAGTCAGTGTGGATGAAATACATTATTGTCTGAAATATGGTTATGATTAAATCTAGGTTTATTTCTTTGTGTGTATTTTTGAGTTATCTTTCCCTTATTTAGTTTCTGCTTTGTGTGGCTGGCAGCTATTTCGCCTAGATGTATTGTACAGATGGAGACAATGTCCCTAATGTCATGATAAGATATGTATTGTATGTGTTTCCATTAAAGTCACATTTTCAAATTTACCTTCCAAATATAGGAAGTCTTTAATGTATTCCTGATATCTTATGAATTATTTTGATGAATAGATCTGAATTCTAAATGCCATGGACAAGTATTAATGAAAAAGTCTCCAATCAAAATCGATATGTATGTAAGCTTAAAAGTGAAGTGTTGCGGGACAAGGTAAATGGAAAAGTTCACAAAAAGAGCCTGTTTGATTTGGTAACTACTCAATAAAACATTTTAACTCATTCACCCCTGAAAACAAATTTGCACTCTTCCAATTCAAAGGTTGGAATAGTTCATTATGAAATTTCAGGGGTGAATGAGTTAATAAAGCAAAGCCACTGCCTAGCCAGTCGGCCTTTAATGTGCTTAGTTAGCCCAATCAAGCAGGCCTTAGCCTCTTGTGGCTAGGTCACTCTCTATTTACATATAAATGTTGTGAGAGTAAAAATAGCTACACAGCTATCCCCACCATACAGATTATTTTCCTCAAATTTTATGAGAGATATCCATAAGATGAGAGGTAGCCATTTTGATGAGATTAGAAGTGTGCTTTTTAGCTTTAAGAGACATACTATAAATTGTTAAAAAACAATGCAATCATTAAAATTTATTTTTTAGCTCATTTTAGAATAGAAATTATTTACTCTACATTCAAATTTGAAATTATGAAATGACTTTGTGGAACAAAAGTAAGTCGTGTGTGATAGAGCTTCCAGTCAGGTTTATATTCATAATTTTCATTTAAATAATCTCAACTGTTCAAAATTTGTGACCAGATGGGCATTGTTATGATTTAAATTACACCCAAACAAGAATAAGCATGCAATGAATAGACATTCACATTAGACAGACACTTCAATGCTATTGTCTGGATCTAATATTTGCAACATAGCTCATTGTCAGTCAAAATTTGACACAATTTGAATTTAATTGGTAAATGGACAACTTTTGTAGCAAGTTGCCTAGCTAGACTAACTTGACTGATCTTGGGTAATGATGTTAATAAAAATGTGTATACACATATTCTATAGAAAATAATAATTCACACCTGATACACTTATTATGACCTGAACTTAGTAGGCCAAACCATCCGAGTTGAAGGGTATTTAGATAATCCCTGACCACGGACACCATGTCTGTCCCACGTTCCTTCCCGAGTCTTTACAGATGTACTTGTGAATCGGGGGGAAGTCTATGATATTAACCTGTGTAAAAATGGATGTATCATTACAGGAATATGTTTCGCAAACAATTCTTATATTTATACTTCTAGGGTCAAGGTCATACCAAGGGGTCAAATCTTGTTGAGGCTTGTCTAGGCCACATTATTTCTGGACAGTTTAACCCTTTCACAACTTTGTAACTTTAGTAGACTCTTCAATGCATTGATCTGGATGAGTCCATTTTTGTCTACAGTGGTGAATGGGTTAATCATTTTTTATGAAACTTCACAGACAGATGATGCAGTCACAAAGCAAACATAGAATAACTGTAAGGTTGTTAAATATTTGTAATTCTTTGAATGGTTGAATATTTCTGACTAACTTCTTGTTAGGTTGTATCATTTGTATCATTTCAGTACTTGGTGTGATTGTTTCATGTTTTGTCTGTTAAGGTATTAACCCACTTTCAATAATATATAAGAGCATAAAACAATTTTTTAAATGACAGTTATTTGTTATTTGAAGTGTAAGGATTTTTTTCGGTTAATTTCCCATGCCTCCGAAAAGTTGTCATGCAAACTTCAGGAAACAGAAATTACTTTTCCCTTAGCGGCGTCATAATAAAAGCTCTACAGAGCTGATGTTTGTTGTTGACAATTGTACACAACGTTAAAATAAAATAATAAGATTTTAATTTTTTTATTATTATATTATTAAATAATAAGAAACTAGTTATTACCCTTCATGTTGGAAGTTTAACTGGATTCTGTGTCTGTGGTACATATGAACATGTCGAGGAGGTAAAATAGTTCAGGCTTGTTTCACTTGTGTGATGCACTTTGCTTATAATTCACATAGAACTTTGTCTGCATATGTCTTCATGCTAATTACCTGTAGTCCTCATGATTACCCATCTTGGCTATTATTTCTGCTTTTTTATCTGGTGCATAATTTTTATGTTTGTCCATTCATCCATCTGTCATATCCTTCTTGCTCCTTCAATCGCTGAGCTTTTAACATGTCTCAAGATTTTGAGGAATCACCTAACTATTACAAGTTGAGGTGTCAGTATAAGAGTGGAATGTATACATTGGAAGTGTACATAAAAAGGTTGGAGGCAGTGTTTTGTTTATAGTGTTCTAATTATTTTACAACTGTTTAATTTTACTCCACACATAACAGGACATTGATAAGGAAGCAGTGGCTATGTAAGTAGTCAGTATGAATTCTAAGATTATTGTTGACATTGACTTTCGTTACAAGATTTTTTTTGGAACATTGTAGAGTCCATTTAAGCAATGGGAGACAAATAAATTTATCAAATAAGTGGTCATTGGGAAAACCATTCACAGAATATGGAAGTAAGCTATTTATTAAGGATAATACTGAAGTTTGTGTAATTGAAAGTTTGGTTTTATTGGATTGGGGGTAACATGTAGTTTGATTTTAGACGAACGGCTTTCTATTGAAGATAGAACTATACAACCATTTCATCTGCAAAACATAATTATGTGCCTAATAGTTACGTTTTTTACGAATATGGTAATATGTCAATCAAAACAAAAATATGAATTGCGTCAAGTATGGAACCTAGATTCTCTTGTTCCTTTACCATATATTGTATCTGATGATTTTTTCACAAGTCACTTCATCAGCAATAGCTTAGTTTTGTGAATTACTGAGTGAGTAAAATCATACTCCGTGTGTGTGTGAACATAATCATAATCATTTTGGTAACACAAATAACATTTATTAATTGTATTTTATATGTGAAACTGGTGAAATATAAACCCTGATAAATGGTCTGCAACAAAGAAGACAGAAACTGGACAAAATTGTAAGGAATAAACGGCATATGTTGTCCTATATTGCTGATTTCCTGGCCAGATTTGGAAGCTGTAAGCAAACATGACAATCTCTATATTTACTAGTGAATGATACTGAAACCTGTGTGATACAGTCAATGGTTTAATTATTTACATGAGACTGACACAGGAGCCTGTGTATTTGGTTACAGATTAGGGATAGGATATTACTTGTAAGTAATACAAGGGTGTGTGCAGTAAGATAAGGTGTAACAGACTTCTACTTGATGTGGTCTAGGCATATAGAGGGGCATTGTGAATTACCCTTTTTGTCTGTGTTTTAAAGACTAGGTCTTGTTCCCAGTTTCATGAATGTTCCTTAATATAAGGAAATAACCAAAACTTTTCCACAAGAAGCATTATTAAAATTGATGAAAGTTTTTTTATCTTACAATTTTCCTCAGCTCCAATAATGCTTTCCTATGGAAAGCCTAAGTTAAGGAATTTCCTATCTAATTTTTAAAGACTATGTCCTTACTCTAGTTTCACCAACGTTCCTTAACTTAAGAAAATTCCTTAAATCCGATATTACTTTCCTATGTGAAACCTTAATATCAGGAACTTGTTATGCTAAGGAACGTGCCAAGCTATTACTGGTTAAGGTACTCCTGTAGTGGCTGATCTGATATTTTACACAATCACAACCAATAGCTGTGAGACTTTTATACTGTATTATAGTGAAATATTTAGTGTAGCGTTGTGAGGAAACGCACCTCAGCGTCTGACCCGATATACTGTGTTACAGCCATTGAAATGCTCACATGACAGAGCAATGACCATATATACAACGTTTGACAACTTGGGCCAAGGTGTTCAAAGCCTGGTTAGCTATAGTCTAACAACAGCTTAACCCTTTCACCACTGTATATCATAATGAATTGATCCTGATTAATGCACGGTAGAGTCTAATAATGTTGCATAGGGGTGAAAGGGTTGAGGTTTACCTATCGAGATATTTTCAGGACGAAAATGAAAATTTTGATCCTCATCTGCTTAGGTTGTGTAGGCATTTCACAATGCAAAACAAAAGAACATGCAAGTTTAAAGGATTTGAAGAAACAATATATCACTTTGGAGTTATTAACGCTAGCAAAGCTTTGAACAAACTGGCCCTGTTGTGTTACATCCAGGACTTAACCAACACCCATAAAGACATGCTAACTTCCCGACAGTTAGACCATTGAATTGTTGTACATGGTGCGGGGCGAGGATCTTAGCAGGGATGATGATAATCATTACCCATGATGTAACCTGTACATTTGACATTAGACTTTCTACCAGATGTACATTTTGTTTATAAAATTGTCCTTTTGTATGCAAGGACAATCGTGTTTCATTCACAAATGTAATTTAGCAAATATTTTGCTTCTGAATGAACTTGTGATCCCGAAATAAATGCCCTGTTGGCGGGAAAACGTTCTACTAACTAGTAGCTGTACAGTACAACAGTGTTTGATTTTTTAAGCAAAATATGAAATAGAATCATCAAAAATTAAAAAAAAAAATACTTAACTGTTGTTTTGTTTGTGCTTTACCTGGTACGAGAACATTGTATAATCTATTCATAATCATATGAAAGACTGAATTGAAGTAAATTTTTATTTATGTTGGTTCACTTGAGCAAAATTTACCAGTAGTGATCTTTTGCAACAATTTTTAGGTCACCTGAGCTTTAAGGCTCAGGATCATGATATTTGGCCATTAGGTACCTGGGATGGAGTGCTATAAAGTTTCCTCATTAAAATGAACTTGGCATACTTTCAAGGTCACAGGGGTCAAATATGTTGAAAATTTCAAACAACAATATCCTAAGAACCATTTGAACTAGAGTCATGATACCTGGGTATGTTATGAAGACCAGCAGTGTGAATATTTTTCTCGATTACAGTAATGAGGTCAAAGGTCAACTTTAAATGCTAGTCGGGGGTCAAATGTCAACTTTGGTTATAAGCTTTAACAATCTTCTTCTCCAGTTCCATAAGGCCCAGGGTCATGCTATTTGGCCTGTAGGTACCTGGGATGAAGTGCTGTAAAGTTTCTTGATTAAAATTATCTTTACCTACTTTCAAGGTCACAGGGGTCAAATATGTTAAAAACTTCAAACAACAATATCCTAAGAACCTTTAGGACTAGTCATGATACTTTGGTATGTTATGTAGACCAGCTGTGTGAATTGTTTTATTCATTACAGTAATGACGTCAAAGGTCAACTTTAAGTGCAAGTCGGGAGTCAAAGGTCAATGTGTGTTAAAAGCTTTTAAATTTCATGTTTCAAACAACAATATCTTTAGAACCGTTTAGAGATGTTAAAATGTCTTGTGTTCTAGTTACCAAATTTGGTCTTAAGTTACCTCTTTGTCAGTTTCATGTAACAAAAGAAACAGATGAGCAATACAGGCCCTGAGGGCCTCTTGTTGATTCTTCTTCATGTTTTGCTTGACATATTTTTCCCTGTGACCTTAGTAGTTCAATGTCATTTTCCTTCTCAAATTGGTTAGCTCTATTCCAAAAAGCTACCAGCCAAATCCTATGTATCCATTCCTTTTAGTTCTTAAGAACAAATCCTTTAAAATGTTGTTGACCTCTGTGACCTCCAAATCAGGTTGAGGTAATTTTCATTCGCAAACTTTGATGAGCTCTATCCCAGGAAGTCACCAGCCAAATATTATAATTGTATGTCTTTCGATTATTCAGCAGAAGTCATTTGATGCTTTTGACAAATTTGACCCCTGTGACCTTGAAAGAAGGTCAATGTCATTTTCATTCTCAAACTTTATTGGGCTCTATCTCAGGAAAACATCAGCCAAATATGAAGATTATATACCTTTCAGTTCTTCAGAAGAACCCGTTTAAAGAGTTTGACATATTTGTCCGCTGTGACCTTGAAAGTAGGTCAGTCATTTTCATTCTCAAACTTTGTTGGGCTCCATCCTAGGAAGCCATCAGATATGAAGATTCTATACCTTTTAGTTCTTCAGAAGAAGTTGTTTGAAGCGTTTGACTGTTGTGACTTGAAAGTAAGTCATTCATTTTCAATCTTAAAAGTAGGTCCAGGTAATTTTCATTCTCAAACTTTGTTGGGCTATTTCCAAGAAAGCTACCAGCCAAATATTTAGGTTCTATACCTTTCAGTTCTTCAGAAGAAGTCGTTTTAAGCATTAGACATACCTGACGTCCGTGACCTTAAAAGTAGGTCAAGGTCATTTTCGTTCTCAAACTTTGTCTGGCTATATCTCAGGAAGCCACAAGCCAAATATAAAGATTCTATACCTTTCAGTTCTTCAGAAAAAGTCGTTTGAAACATTTGACCCCTGTGACCTTGAAAATAGGTCAAGGTCATTTTCGTTCTCACACTTTGTGGGGCTTAATGCCATGAAGCCAATCAAATATGAAGATTCTATGCCTTTGAGTTCTTCAGAAGAAGACGTTCGACAGATATGACCTTAAAAGTAGGTCAAGGTCATTTTCATTCTCAAACTTGTTTGGGCTCCATCCCAGGAAGCCACCAGCCAAATATGAAGATTCTTTACCTTTTATTTCCTCAGAAGAAGTTGTTTGAATCATTTGACATATTTGACCCCTGTGACCTTGAAAGTAGGTCAAATTCATTTTCATTCTCAAACTTTGTTGGGCTCTTTCCCAGAAAGCTACCAGCCAAATATTTAGCTTCTATACCTTCCAGTTCTTCAGAAGAAGTCGTTTGAAGAGTTTGACAAATTTGACCGCTGTGACCTTGAAAGTGGGTCAAGGTCATTTTTGTTCTCAAACTTTGTTGGGCTCCTACCAACAAAGCTTTCAGCCAAATATCATGACTCTAGGCGGACGGACGGACGGACGACGGACGCCGCACCATGACTTAAGCTCACTTGTCCTTCGGGCAGGTGAGCTAAAAACTATTTCAAACCTAAAATCAAGTTCTAATAGGCCGATTTTTTACGTTTTCACTTCTCTATAATTGCCGTGCTGATTTCAATAAAAGTTTGCATGAAACATCCACAACCAAGAAAAAAAACACGCTGCAATTACATGCCTTAACTGAATTTTACATTTCATTGCTCCCATATCATCTTTCCATACACACACACACACACACTCACACACAACACACACACACACACAACCCTACCAAGCCCCTATATCACTGCAGTATGATGGTATAAACAATGGGACCCTGACACCACTTCCCTACCTCAAAACGCTGGTCAAATAATATTCACGGATGGAATTTTCCATTTTACCTTATGCAAAATGCCATTATTTTTATTACGCCTATCCTTTGTAAGTTTGAGAAAGAATAAATCTGCTACATGTCGTAGAAGGTGGCTTACTTGGATCCCTCTGTGGAATAGGACATTTGCTTTGGTGTCTTCTTCAAACAGTACATTGAAGAGGCACGGTAGCCTAGTGGTAGGACGCCGGGCTCGTGACCGAAGGGTTGCGGGTTCGAGTCACAGCACGGCACTGTGTTGTGTCTTTGAGCAAGATACTTTACTGCTCTTGTTTCTGTCTACTTGGCTGTACATGAGTACGTGGTTTGGCAGTGCTAGAATTGTTGAATGCTAGCTGTGAGCACCGAAATGGCAGCACGGGCTGTATGCTCTCAGGGGAGTTGAGAAAGATATTGGCAGATTGCAAAGGCCATATAACCACGGATAATAATTTGGGAACCGCTTTGAGACGACCTAAGAACTAGGTTGTGATAAAGCGGTATATAAGAACCTCGAATTATTATTATTATTTTTTAAGAGACCACAATTGATCTGATGCCCCCATTGTAACTCTGTGGATCTGTCTTCTCTCTCTGACATACGTTCTCCTTTCGCTTGTGTTTCCCCAAGACACCATACAACCCCAAGCTGGTGCGAGGAGGTTAAACACCAGTCAAAACATGTACACTCAGGTCACTCAATCCTTCCTGGGGGAATTAATAGTATAAATCACATAGAAATAAGGTTTTGTGTATATTTTCTATAGAAACCAAAGCACAAGGAAACGGTTTCTTCAGGAGAACATATGGAAAAACGGTTTTCTCATATTTTGATTCAGCTTGAGTTTTGCTCAAATGACCTACTGTGATCATTTTATGTCCGTCGTTTGTCAACCTTTTACATTTTGTTTTAGTTTTGAATGGTGATGACAATCCTTTGTGGAAGAGGGTGTCAAATTGTAAAAATCCAACCCATGGGGATTAGACGGGGCCCAAAAGGGGACATTGGCCAATATTTCAGAAATGTTTAGACCCAGGTCTCCACTAGATTATGTTATCTACCCGAGAGTGTATGTAATAATGTTATTGACTATTCAAATCTACCTTACGACCTCTCCTAAATAACATTATCTACCTTACAGCCGACTGTAGACCACGTGTACAACAGACGTGTTTCAGGAATAGGGGGATTTTGCATTTCTGAAAGACTTCTTGGGGCAAAGTCATGAAGAAATTATTTGGAATTCAAATAAAAAAAATTGTGGGCAACCATTTGAAACATTAGCAAACTTCCTTAATTTGTCTTTGTATGGTAACGCGAGGTAGCATACCTCCTGACTTGTATTTGTACGATGACGCTGATGTGATATATAAACAAAAACAACTTTAAAATATTTATAAAGATTACTTCTTTTATTTATTGATATATAACATAACACATACATGTGAGGGTGTGTTCTCTTCAATGAATGAGTGGTTTTGATCAAAACATATGTTATTGCCAGAAATGTATCAAACTGATAGTTCCATGATCGTGTCGCTTCTCCGCGCGTGTTCCGTGATCGTGTCGCTTCTCCGCGCGTGTTCCTTGATCGTATCGCTTCTCCGCGCGTGTTCCGTGATCGTGTCGCTTCTCCACGCGTGTTCCGTGATCGTGTCGCTTCTCCGCGCGTGTTCCGTGATCGTGTCGCTTCTCCACGCGTGTTCCCTGTGTACACTGTCCTCTCTAGCTTGTCATAAATACAAAGTAATAATCATACTGGAAATCTGTATACATAATTAGAACAAGCATTCCTCGACTGAATTGTATATTGAAATCAGTATTGTGTTCGGAAAATTGAAACTACTGTAGCATTGATATTTGAAAGTAATATCTGTTGAAACTCATTGCAATGTGACCTTCAGAGCGAAAGTATGTCGTTCCAAGAAAATGACACATACATATCTAGTGTTACCATCAGATTGTAGATTGCTACTCCTTTCCATATTTATCTACTTTGATCCAGCGTCTCGTGTGCCTGGCGGCCCATTGTGTCCTGTAACAGATAGAAAAGACGATTTGTAATGACAACCCTTTTTAAATTTGCATGTAGTCGTCAGCTCCGAAAAGACCTCTCACACCCGTTGTTTTGTTTAATTGTTTGTCTTTTAACGTTAAATCGATCTATCCCTTTGTAAGTACAAGTATTAACATGTTGTTGACCTAATGAGTCTTGCTTCAGTTGCCTTAGTCTAGTCAAACATCTGTTACATTTTGGGAATTAAATCACTCAAACTTGAGTATGGAGAGCGGTTTTGTAGATGGGAGTTTCATGCCAAGAGCATTCAAACGTGACACATTTGTCACGATTCATTTTGCATTCATATTGACAATGAACGCCAACTGAAAGCAGTTCGGTGGCTAAATCCTCCATATCAAATACGCTCATAGGATTTCATCTACTGCCAAAATAACTTTACAATGCTTGGACTATCTAAATTTCAAATTCACTTGACAATCAGATGACGCATGCCAAATTCATTCAACAACAATAGAACTATATATATTTGTTAACTCACTCGACACCCATAGGACTACTCACTCGACATCCATAGAACTATATCTATTTGTAAGCTCACCTGACAACCATAGGATTATATCTATTTGTAAGCTCACTCGACACCCATAGGATTATATCTATTTGTAAACTCACTTGACATCCATAGAACTATATCTATTTGTAAGCTCACCTGACATCCATAGGACTATATCTATTTGTAAACTCACTCGACAACCATAGGACTATATCTATTTGTAAACTCACTTGTCATCCATAGAACTATATCTATTTGGAAACTCACTTGACAACCATAGAATTATATATATTTGTAAACTCGCTTGACAACCATAGAACTATATCTATTTGGAAACTCACTTGACAACCATAGCACTATATCTATTTGTAAACTCACTTGTCATCCATAGAACTATATCTATTTGGAAACTCACTTGACAACCATAGCACTATATCTATTTGTAAACTCACTTGTCATCCATAGAACTATATCTATTTGGAAACTCACTTGACAACCATAGGATTATATCTATTTGTAAACTCACTTGACAACCATAGAACTATATATATTTGTAAACTCACTCGACAACCATAGGATTATATATATTTGTAAACTCACTTGACAACCATAGAACTATATCTATTTGTAAGCTCACCTGACAACCATAAGGTTATATCTATTTGTAAGCTCACTCGACACCCATAGGATTATATCTATTTGTAAACTCACTTGACAACCATAGGATTATATCTCTTTGTAAGCTCACCTGACATCCATAGGATTATATCTATTTGTAAACTCACTTGACAACCATAGGATTATATCTATTTGTAAACTCACTTAACAACCATAGGATTATATCTATTTGTAAGCTCACTCGACAATCATAGGATTATATCTATTTGTAAACTCACTTGACAACCATAGGACTATATCTATTTGTAAACTCACCTGACATCCATAGAACTATATCTATTTGTAAACTCACTTGACAACCATAGGACTATATCTATTAGTAAACTCACCTGACATCCATAGAACTATATCTGTTTGTAAACTCACTTGACAACCATAGGATTACATATATTTGTAAACTCACTCGACATTCATAGAACTATATGTATTTGTAATCTCACCTGACAACCATAGGGCTGTATCTATTTGTAAACTCACTTGACAACCGTAGGATTACATATATTTGTAAACTCACTCGACACCCATAGAACTATATATATTTGTAATCTCACCTGATAACCATAGGACTGTATCTATTTGTAAACTCACTTGACAACCAAAGGATTATATCTATTTGTAAGCTCACCTGACATCCATAGGACTATATCTATTTGTAAACTCACTTGACACCCATAGGACTATATCTATTTGTAAGCTCACCTGACAACCATAGGATTATATCTATTTGTAAGCTCACTCGACAATCATAGGATTATATCTATTTGTAAACTCACTTAACAACCATAGGTTTATATATCTTTGTGAGCTCACTCGACATCCATAGGATTATATCTATTTGTAAACTCACTTAACAACCATAGGATTATATCTATTTGTAAGCTCACATGACAACCATAAGATTATATCTATTTGTAAGCTCACTCGACAATCATAGGATTATATCTATTTGTAAACTCACTTGACAACCATAAGATTATAACTATTTGTAAGCTCACTCGACACCCATAGGATCTATTTGTAAACTCACCTGACATCCATAGAACTATATCTATTTGTAAGCTCACCTGACAACCATAAGGTTATATCTATTTGTAAGCTCACTCGACACCCATAGGATCTATTTGTAAACTCACCTGACATCCATAGAACTATATCTGTTTGTAAACTCACTTGACAACCATAGGATTATATCTATTTGTAAACTCACTTAACAACCATAGGATTATATCTATTTGTAAGCTCACTCGACAATCATAGGATTATATCTATTTGTAAACTCACTGGAAAACCATAGAACTATATCTATTTGAAAACTCACTTGACAACCATAGGATTATATCTATTTGTAAGCTCACATGACAACCATAAGATTATATCTATTTGTAAGCTCACTCGACACCCATAGGATTATATCTATTTGTATGCTCACCTGACATCCATAGGACTATATCTATTTGTAAACTCACTTGACACCCATAGGACTATATCTATTTGTAAGCTCACCTGACAACCATAGGATTATATCTATTTGTAAGCTCACATGACAACCATAAGATTATATCTATTTGTAAGCTCACTCGACACCCATAGGATCTATTTGTAAACTCACCTGACATCCATAGAACTATATCTGTTTGTAAACTCACTTGACAACCATAGGATTACATATATTTGTAAACTCACTCGACACTCATAGAACTATATGTATTTGTAATCTCACCTGACAACCATAGGGCTGTATCTATTTGTAAACTCACTTGACAACCATAAGATTATATCTATTTGTAAGCTCACTCGACAATCATAGGATTATATCTATTTGTAAACTCACTGGAAAACCATAGAACTATATCTATTTGAAAACTCACTTGACAACCATAGGATTATATCTATTTGTCAACTCACTTAACAACCATAGGATTATATCTATTTGTAAGCTCACCTGACATCCATAGGATTATATCTATTTGTAAACTCACTTGACAACCATAGGATTACATATATTTGTAAACTCACTCGACACTCATAGAACTATATGTATTTGTAATCTCACCTGACAACCATAGGACTATATCTATTTGTAACCTCACTTGACAACCATAGGACTATATCTATTTGTAAACTCACTTGACAACCATAGAACTATATCTATTTGTAAACTCACTTGACAAACATAGGATTATATCTATTTGTAAACTCACTTGACAACCATAGAACTATATCTATTTGTAAACTCACTTGACAAACATAGGATTATATCTATTTGTAAACTCACTTGACAACCATAGAACTATATCTATTTGTAAACTCACTTGACAAACATAGGATTATATCTATTTGTAAACTCACTTGACAACCATAGGATTATATCTATTTGTAACCTCACTTGACAACCATAGGACTATATCTATTTGTAAGCTCACTCGACAAACATAGAACTATATCTATTTGTGATCTCACTCGACAACCATAGGCCTATATCTATTTGTAAACTCACTCGACAACCATAGGATTATATCTATTTGTAAACTCACTCGACACCCATAGAACTATATGTATTTGTAATCTCACCTGACAACCATAGGACTATATCTATTTGTGATCTCACTCGACAACCATAGGACTATATCTATTTGCAAGCTCACTCGACAACCATAGGACTATATCTATTTGTAGCTCACTCGACAACCATAGGACTATATCTATTTGTAGCTCACTCGACAACCATAGGACTATATCTATTTGTAAACTCACTCGACAACCATAGGACTATATATATTTGTAAGCTCACTCGACATCCATAGAACTATATATATTTGTAATCTCACCTGACAACCATAGGACTATATCTATTTGTGATCTCACTCGACAACCATAGGACTATATCTATTTGTAAACTCACTCGACAACCATAGGACTATATCTATTTGTAAACTCACTCGACAACCATAGGACTATATCTATTTGTAAGCTCACTCGACAACCATAGGACTATATCTATTTGTAAACTCACTCGACAACCATAGGACTATATCTATTTGTAAACTCACTCGACATCCATAGAACTATATCTATTTATATTTCCTGTATTCGTATTCTAGCGAGTACTTTGGCTTTACTAAAGTCGCAGTAATATGTGGTCGTAAAACATAGTTTAATCAAAAGAAGGCTTTCATTGACACGACGTAAATGTTCTGTTTTCCCTACTTAAAATGTAATTACCATCTCGGAAGATAACTTGTACATCCGTATTTTTGTTTTTAAATATTCTGACAGATTCGATGGTGAACCGGTCTACCCATGGTTCAATTGGTAAGTACTATTATTTTGTTGACTCGTCCTTATTGTCGGTGTCTGAGTCGAAAAAATATCCCATATATAGGTGGTAAGCACAGTCACCCAACTTTGATGATATAGAGAAATTTTGTGAAGTTGTGAAATCGAGCGATTCTTGATGGGAATTCTATAACGGGCGCATACTACATAATAGTATTACACAAAGAAAACATCAAACAGATTCCAATGAGCCTAATAGGCTTAAATGGAAAATAACAATTACACAGCCGTGAACACCAAGACATCCTATATAGCATATTGGAAGCAAATGCATATCGCCTAAAGTGACCGATCAAATATTAAATTAGGTTAAACCCATTTACTTAGATATTGCACCGATGCTTATCACAAATACTTGACAGTCAGATTAAAACGACAAACAAGTTTCAAAATGTAAATTACAAAACAGTGAGCATGGATTCAGTTGGTTGTCGTTGTCTGACGTTTACAGAACTGCATTGCCGTAAGAACGCTGTAAACCTAACGGGGCAGCGACACTTCATTTCTAAGATTAAAGTTATGACGTATATATTTCCGTGCTTCTTTGTTAGAGACACAAAAACAGTTAACATTGACTGTCGACTGTTAATAACACATTTTAACATTGGACTAAAATATCTTATTAATACAAACTCCCTACTTTCCCATAGCATTCTTACGATCTAACCCTACCAAATTCACTCGATAATCAAATAATTATATCTACTGCCTTTACTTAAATGGTACTATATCGCCATTCGTATCTAATTGTTATAATGTAATCTTACCAAAATCACCAAACAGTCGTGTTTCTATGAATACCATAGAAACAGATAACCATTTCCGTGTGAAGTCGAAAGGTCAATGGGTTATTGACTATTATGAATCAACTATTATCTGTAAGGTAACTAAGGTTAGCAAATACGAATTATGCATGGCAACATGATTGACGTCACACTGAAATAATGTAGAATGCGTTATGACAAATGCATTCGGTATTTGACAATTGCTGTCTTGATTTGAAAACATCTATAATAGATACAGCGTCAACCTGCAAATGTACAAATTTTCCACGGCTGTATCAAAATTTTAACAACGATTCTTTATCTTTTTTTTCCAATCAGAGTGCTACATTTATCCTTGGTCTTTATCCAGCAGGGAACTGCGAACATTAGCATTGCTTAATAATTGTACCTCTGTTTGTATGGTATGTATCTATTTACCCTTTGAAGATGTCGATGTTCGAGGTTCCCAGTGCGCTTTAGCCCGTTTCAATTTATCATCAGTCCCGAGTTGTTCGCGTGAGTCATCCCTGGTGCCGGGTAGGCTGCTATCGAGGTCCCTTGTGACGTCACGTCCGTCGTAAAGGCCACCTCCAGGACCTGTCGATGAACGTGCAACCACGGCACGTTAAACACTGCGAATCACTTATATTTCGATAGATAGAATTATGTTTTTGTGTAAATTCGCAAAGCATATCTCAAGTTTTAGTCTCTCTGGAAAATGTTCTTCGAGTCATTATAAGAAACGACCAATATTGTTCTTTTGCGTAATAAGTTCATATCGGGTAAGTCGACTAAACAAAAGTCGAATTCGAAATACGCATTTGTAAAATGTAGTTTAATCACACTGATTATACACAGTGAATTATAATGCTTTATGGTGATTTACAGCGATTACAAGTAAACGGTGAAATATTGTAATTTTCAGCCGTTTATGGTGGTATATTATGACTAACAAAGGTTTCTGTTGATTAACATTGTTTTTTATGAATTACAGTAAAATTTACTAAAGGTGAATTATCGTAATTCCCAGTGGTTTACGATGTTATACAGTGAATACAGTGATGTACAGTGATCTATAGATATTTACAATTATTTATGGTAATGAAAATGTTTTACGATGATTTACAGTGATTTACGATATTTATTTTAGTTATGTTAAACCGGGACTCAAAGAAGTTTTAATATATTTTTGGGTTATTTAATTCTCCCACCTGAGACAGGGGAAATCCACGTGATACTTCGATGCTACATTTTTCGATCTCGTTGTAAACTTTATTTATTTTACAACAATTACGAAACAAATTATATCAACTATAACTCATCCTTCTCAGCCCGCACAAAAGGGGTTCTTTAGGTGGGCGGAAACCGGAGTACCAGGAGAAAACCCACATGGTCGGGCTGGTAACCCAATATCTTTCAATGTCCGATCGGTAGTCGAACTCCTTTCGTCCTGGTGAACAGTGAGTGCGCCAAAAGACGACTAGTGGTCGATTGCCCATTGGACTAGAGAGTATATTGCGTCACCTTCCCGTCCACGTGGGTTTTCTACGAGCTCTCCGGTTTATATTTCGTTAGATCAGCTAGACAGCTTTACGTGACATTTTAAGCGTATAATCTTAAAGAACAATTTATTCATCGGCTGATTATAATATAAAACGCATTTTTATAATATTTTTTCTTTGGTTGTAAAAAGTATAACCTTGTTCTTTTACACAAAAAAAAATAACAATCAATTTTCCATTAAAATGTTTTTGTCATTTAAATAAACTTAGAAGAAATCGCCATTTTTTTCCATATTGTGACGTAAATCATAAAAACTTTACGGATCGATTCCGCGTGCGTGCAGGATATAAGGTATAAACGCTATATCTTTGGTATTTATCGGTCTGTGAACCACTTTTATCTTTGGTATTTATCGGTCTGTGAACCACTTTTATCTTTGGTATTTATCGGTCTGTGAACCACTTTTATCTTTGGTAATTATCGGTAAGTGAACCACTTTTATATTTGGTATTTATCGGTCTGTGAACCACTTTTATCTTTGGTATTTATCGGTCAGTGAACCACTTTTATCTTTGGAATTTATCGGTCTGTGAACCACTTTTATCTTTGGTATTTATCGGTCTGTGAACCACTTTTATCTTTGGTAATTATCGGTCAGTGAACCACTTTTATCTTAGGTATTTATCGGTCTGTGAACCACTTTTATCTTTGGTCTTTATCGGTCTGTGAACCACTTTTATCTTTGGTCTTTATCGGTCTGTGAACCACTTTTATCTTTGGTATTTATCAATCTGTGAACCACTTTTATCTTTTGTGGTATTAATCCCGCAAAGGAAAAATGTTTACTTTTATTTATATTAATCAAACCAAGAAACAACCTTTAACGCTGTTGATATTTACCAGGAAAATAATGGCATATTAAGCAAACAAAACTGTTCTTTTTTTTAAGAAACGTGACTTGCTTCTTAAAATTTGGTTTGAAATCTAGTATGCTTTTAATCGTCGAGTATTTCTATGTGACGAATTGAAGAATAACTAGGGTTTTTTTTGCTTCGCGGATTTATGCAAAGTGCACACAGTTTTTTTAGGTATAACCTGAAAAAAGTTACAATTGAAGGGATAGCCAAAATTAAATGATTTAGAATTAAACATACATTGACCGCAGGACATCGCACAGTTCTCCATCATGAAATCAATTTGCTCAAAACATTCCCCAGTTGCCGCCCAGTATTCGCATCTGTTATGGTTGTCGGCACAGCCTGTGATAAAACCAATATCAACTGTTATAATCACGTTAATCTAATTCAGATCATATCAGAACATAACGATCTAATCCAGAAAAACAGTTACTTGCACATAATTCTTTTTTCGATATAATGTATAATAGAAATGTTTGCTTCTCATTTGTTTTAAATCGTGTAAAGTAGGTGAAGTAATTCAAAATGTCGGTTTCGAAAAGTTATTGTTGGACAAAGACATAAATCGTTACAGATATGTATGTGATCTTTGGAATTTGTTTTGAGTTACCATAAATAACCAGAGGATATGTCGTTTTCGCTTCTCCTTTTGTGTGATTCATTATTGTTTTATTTATCGTGATACCGTGAAACAAAGTGTTACTATAAACAATGACCTTTGTTAAAAGTTGTATAAACAGTACCGATTTCGTCGGCCAACATTTCTCTTGTTCGTTTTTCTGAGCAGATTTGTTATCATCGAATTTCGGTCATTTTGAAGAAGTAACCCTTTCCATGTCCTTACGCTAACACATATATCTATCTGGTTTGAACACTTATATTATTTAATCACATAAGGACAATACTTACACTCCCCACAGGACAAACGACAGTTTACTAGCATGTAATCCGGGTTTATATAACACTCCCCAGTGGCAGCCCAGTATCCACATTGGGCGTTGTTGTTTGCACAGCCTGGTTTACAATCAATATGAACGTATTGTTATATCTTCCATGAGATTCATCAATTTGGAAATATGTGTTATCATCTATATACTACTCTATACCACCTACCGGTAGCATGATACATTCATTATCATTGGTTATCAGTATGAGGAGAAGTTGAGAATGCCTTGAGAACAACTTTAGAAGAACTTGAGAACAGATTTTCCCATTCCCCAGCACTTCGGAACGTATGTTCTCAAAAAAAGAACGTCTGCTCGCGTCAGGTGACGTGCAAACCGGAAATAGTGTCCACACAAAAGTGAACCACATAAGAAAATATTCCGTCATAAACATATCAATACAAAATTAAGAAACATATTGTGAGAATAACACCACCATTTCAAGCGTAAATGTGCATAAGGAAAAGCCGAATCTTCTATTTGTTTACGTTTATGTTTGCGACCGATGACCATCGAGCCTAGAAGTCGTTTGGAAAGTATGGTGTTAGTATATAGATGATGAATTTCAGGATGGCCTCTCGATTTTATCCACGTGCTCGCGATGAGAAAATTGTTTTCACGACAAACCCTGAAAACACAGTGTGATAATCTATAAATATCGAAGTTTTACTTTCTACACAAATAATGTACGTATTAAACGTGTCGCAACGTTTGAACAGCGACTGGTCCCTTTGTCAAGCTATGACTGTGTAGAAAGTAAAACTTTGATATGAACGTATTATCGATTACAATAATACTTGGGAACACAAATAATACTGATTTAATGAAATAGGAAAACGTACCGCACTCCATTTATGAGATATTAACTTGTTGCTTAACAGCTTTTTAATTAAATGTTTGCTAACAAGTCATATCAAATCGTGTTGCTCAGAGTGTTTTTTTCACACACTACATGTAAACGGGTTCACATTGTTTTAACTTTCGCCTGAATACTTATAGATTTTACTACAGAGTGGGATTTATTACTAGTAAATGTAACCTACTTACATATTCCGCATGAATATCGGCAGTTAGTTTGCATATAAATCGGGTTATTAAAACACTCCCCAATGGCCGCCCATCTATCGCAATAGATGTGGTCGTCGGTACAATCTGGGATAAAAGAAAAAATATTTAAATATTATTAACCATGTAAAAATAATTGGCATCTCGAAAGATAATATAGGTCTAATGAAGACGCAAAACGAACCTTCGCATACTCTTAATAAATCAGCGCGTTTTGACAATTAACTTATATCGGTGTTTAACAGTTCTTGACTATACTGCATTGCTCAAAATATATCTTTTCCTCTGTTTGCGAAATTCTAAGATATCTCTTACAATCCAAAGTAAAAACCAGAAATATCTTCTGAAAAACAAAAACTCGTGCCTCTGCCTTTGTGTTGTTATTTAACTAATGTTTTGCCTTGTTTGTGCCAGAAGTGAGAAATACACAAACGTAGGAAATCAGAATTAACAAATTAAGTATAGAGTCAGAAGATTAGGCCCGACAATGGACTATACGAGGGCATGCTGTATGAGATTATCTTTCACTCTAGGTTAAGTATATCATTTCGTTCAGGAACAAAAACATAAGCGACTCGAAGTATATTTCATGACGCTGGTGTTTAAACCACAGACAACAATTGGTATGAAAAGTTTGTAATAATGTCGGCAGACGAAGCATCTAATAACTTGATACTTGTCAGCAAACGGCTTTACAATCCTGCGCGACTAAGAACAAACTAGCTTGATAACCAAGTTTTTCTTCGAAATAATTAATATCAGCTATTCATGTTTATGTATTACGATGTTTCCAAATAACGATTTATGATAATGATAAAGACCTGCCTCGTTTGTATTGGATTCCAAAACTTCACAAACATTTTATACAATGTTTTTTGTCGCTTAACCTGCTTGACAAAACCAATGTATACTTAATACTTAGTACTATAACAGCAGGATAGCAGAGGTATTGCAACACCGTATATCACAGATGTGTTCCGAATGGGAAGTGGGTATGCATATCTGACTGAACTATTTTAAACATATTTTGTGCAGAACAAGGCTAAGGCCAGGATTGTGGATGTAATAGAGAGAGCCACTATGCGATACATCATGGTCTAGGTATATAGTTTATGAGATATCATTGGTAAACGAACATTTGACTAAAAAGAAAATTACCGTTTTGGTACGCAAAAGGATCCCTATTTCTCTTCAGGGGTTTTACATTTTCTGTGTGTAGAGTAAGAGTAGACACATCATTTTATTTAAACTAAATGGTTTTCTTTTGTATTCATATCATATCCTGGTAGACATTGGGAATGATTTGTACAACACTGAACCCTGAGTGAGATTACAAAAGCCCTCGTTTGTGTTATAATACATGGAGATTGCCTCATTGTATATTTCTTTGTAGTCTTTGTGATAAAATGAATTGTTGAACAACGAGTAATCGAATGAATTTGGAATATAATATATATATTAAATGTAAACAGACTATAGCTCATTGAATCTGTGGTATATATGATAAATAGACTAAAGCCCATTGAACCTAGCGAATATATTGTATTTCGAATATAGCCCACTGTCCTCTGGGGAATATATACTAGTGTATATATATCTTAACCAGATTATAGTAGTTTGAACCTTAGATATACATGTATATATTTTGAAAATAGAATATTGCTCATTGAATTACAAGAGATAACATTTAAAACAGAATATAACCTATTGAACAATCGATTATACATATTGTAACACAAACAATATCAAGTTGAATCCCGGGTTTACATTGTGACAGAATATAGCACGTTGGATCATGGGATATAATGAAACTAACGTTAAAACACAGTAATACACTGAACCGAGAAGCTTGCGCAAGATTGACGTATAATTTTACTCCAAGATATATAAATATAACGTTTACCCGTGTTTAGATCATTTTTCTTGGTATCCCTAGCCTTTAGGACTTTACTTATCGCCTGTATATAGTTGAGCTGAGATGCCTGACCTTCCTTGTCGGCAAGTTGGTGACTATCGACATTCATCAGTTTAGAGGCGGAGATAATCTGGATCATCTGAAAGTAATAATCGATAATCAATATGATAGATGTAGATACAGGATAGAGGAGGATTTACAGGGCGCTGATCCAAAAAAGAGGACGTCTTACAGGCTAAGCATCTACTGAGAAATGGCCCTTTGTCTGAAATATGTTTCACAACATATATGGTCAGTTTATGTTTTGTTGTTGTTGTGATTTACTATATAGATAGACCACTTCTTAGTGGAAGCGTCAAACGCGAGTAGACCATGAAGATATATAGGCAAAGAGGGACTCAAATGACACCAGGGAGGAAAGAGATACATACAAGCCGTCGTAACTCATACCCGTATAATAATCACACTGGGTATGGTCTCCGTTAGGTTTTTACAAGGTTAAGCGTCCTGTAAACAGCTAAGGTGATTTATTAGGTCGCGCCTCCGAGTGTGTTGTGCACCCGTGTGTGCTGTAGGTGGTATGTTGGTGTATTTGCCTCTTTGCTGTAGCGCATACTAATATCTGATGCCGCCGTTAGAGTGATTTGGATGGAGAAACGGAATACATCAAACAAAAGTAACACATTTACGTTTAGAAGAATAGTGACTGCAGCAAAGAGGACTTGGAAAATAATAGTTTCATAACAGCCTGTCCACTTTTGTATTTGATCTTTGTAACGTTTATAGAATTGCGGGCGACGACAAGATAAAATTAACGTTTTCATGTTCATTGTATTAGAGTTGATAAAGTGCATTTAAAACATGAACAGATTCCTGACAGACTTAGTTTCAAATTACAATGATTGGTTTACTTTACTTACAGCTATGGTCATTTAAGGACGGCCTCCCCTGTGTGCAAGATGCATGCGTTTAGTGTATGCGTGTGCGTTTAGGGAGGCTGCAATATGTTCGTGTTTGTCTCCTTGTGATAGCGCGGAACTGATTCCAACTTTATAGTGCTACCTCACTGAAACATACTGCCGAAGACACCCAGCAGGACGTCCCACCCGGTAACACTATTACAAGAGTTTGGAAAGAGTCCAAATTTAATACCAAACAAGCAGTTGGCAGATAGCTAGCGAGCAAACAAAAATAAATAAATAAAAGATCTTCGATATCAAAAAGAAATTAAATCTTAATAAACTTTAGTAGAAGAGAATAAATCTGCTGCAATTTGAATTTTGCAAATTTTGCAAAGTCGACATTCGAAACAAATTAGGACAAATGACTTACATTTAGTAGCCCGACATCAATCGAAACCACAGTGATAAACATGAACAAGAATATGAAACATTATTAAGAGAAACCAAAGTTTGGACGAGTGAAACAACGCTCCTCAAATCAAACTGATACCTGACGCAGGGACATGACTACTGATATCGAATTAATTGATCACAACAATGTAAGTATTTACGACAGAGTATTGATAGTGGATAGAAAATTTTAAAACGAAACTTCCATTATATGAAATCGTCATGAAATCGTAACGGTGAAACGTGTTCACGATAAACAGTGTTCACGATAAACATAAAGTACAATACTGTTAGCAGTTAGGGAATAATAGCTCGTGTTATGTTTGAACAGAACTGTAAACACCACCTCGTGTACTATTAGTTAATGTATTTTATCGAAGGTATTAGAAACACGAAAACATAGGGTATAATCTAACTGTTGATAATTGATTTTGGTTATAAGCCAAATAAATGTAAATACATTTACTTGTTTACATTAAACGAGCATACAAGACAGAGAAAGAGCTTATCAATTGCCAAATGTAAGAGTACGATTTATAAAAAGAAAACGAAAGATCCACATTAAATGAGTGAGAAGAGTACAGTTTAACCTGATTATCTGTGCTATGATCATGATCAGTTAACACGGATAGCCAAACAATAGATGAATGATAAAATATTTGATTTTGTTCGAGGAAAAGACAATAATTATTGCTATACCTCAAGTGAATTTCTAGCTATTTGATTGGTTGGGAGAAAACTAAACAAAAATCTCTGTCACCCTCCAAAATAAATTGGTTTTAAGGGGCGCGGGTGATATTGCCATGAGAAAGTGATAAATATCACATGCGCGAAAAATGTGCGTTCACCGCTTCGTTTCCCCACCGTGATGGTCACAAGAATGTTTGACGGCAACAGCCAATTTAATCAAGCGCCGGGGCGATAGCGATTGTAAACAGCAGACTATCAACAAAAAAGATGTCATTATCGAGGTTTGCTGCCGTTTCTGAGCTACAAAGACTTTTGGTGTAACAAAATAGATATGACATTCATTAGCCGGTGACAGTGAATATTGTCAACCCTCAAAAACCCATTGTCACCCTCGGCTTCGCCTCGGGTGTCAATTGTTTTCTCGGGTTGACAATATTCACTGTCACCTGCTAATGAATGTCATATTTATTATTATATAATAGCAGTTAAATGAATTAACAAGATTGAAGAATAAATTATCTAGATTCATGGTTGAAATTAAAATATACATTACTTCGCTTGATGATTGAAACTATGTAATTGTAATACAGTCAATAGGCATGTTTAGTGTCATAATGAATGCATGGACGCGATTGAATGAACGAATAAATGAATTATTTAACTCATTAACAATCAATCAATGGTTAATTGAATGAATCAATGATCAATTATCATATCATTGAATTAATAAACAATAAAATCAATGTATTTGTATTTAAAAAAATAATATTGGCTAATAACCGTTATAAGATATAAATATATTTCACTATTGAAAAATAACATGCATATAGAATGAAACGTTTATAATAACAATTCATACGGAACATATGTTCAAGCTGTCGTTGAGCTTCACAAATACAATGTTACCGAGATAACTAGCAACTAATTAGATCAGTTT
Organism: Mizuhopecten yessoensis; assembly: GCF_002113885.1. Taxonomy (NCBI): domain Eukaryota; kingdom Metazoa; phylum Mollusca; class Bivalvia; order Pectinida; family Pectinidae; genus Mizuhopecten; species Mizuhopecten yessoensis. Next base: position 362,062 of record NW_018407520.1, read on the forward strand.
AATAGTCTACAAACATTATACGATAATTATACACGATTCTACATAGTGTCATGTTTGTCTACGTTGATTTTAAAAAGTTAAATCGACAATTATTCTAGATATATGATAACCACTGACAAAATTTGTCACTTTGCATTTTAAAAATGTATTTACACTACAATGAATACATACAAAAATACAATTTGATAAATATGATAAAATATATTCAAAATTGAAGCACGTATTGGATTCACATTGACGTCATATGTCACATTTAACGATGAAACATGTACTGAATTTACACCGACAATGGCGTCGTGCAACAATCTAAAAAAAGTGACATGTAATTGATATACACCGACAGTGACTTCATGCAACATACTTAGCAGTAACACATGTACCGGATGTACATCGACAGTGACTTCATGCAACATACTTAGCAGTAACACATGTACCGGATGTACATCGACAGTGACTTCATGCAACATACTTAGCAGTAACACATGTACCGGATGTACATCGACAGTGACTTCATGCAACATACTTAGCAGTAACACATGTACCGGATGTACATCGACAGTGACTTCATGCAACATACTTAGCAGTAACACATGTACCGGATGTACATCGACAGTGACTTCATGCAACATACTTAGCAGTAACACATGTACCGGATGTACATCGACAGTGACTTCATGCAACATACTTAGCAGTAACACATGTACCGGATGTACATCGACAGTGACTTCATGCAACATACTTAGCAGTAACACATGTACCGGATGTACATCGACAGTGACTTCATGCAACATACTTAGCAGTAACACATGTACCGGATGTACATCGACAGTGACTTCATGCAACATACTTAGCAGTAACACATGTACCGGATGTACATCGACAGTGACTTCATGCAACATACTTAGCAGTAACACATGTACCGGATGTACATCGACAGTGACTTCATGCAACATACTTAGCAGTAACACATGTACCGGATGTACATCGACAGTGACTTCATGCAACATACTTAGCAGTAACACATGTACCGGATGTACATCGACAGTGACTTCATGCAACATACTTAGCAGTAACACATGTACCGGATGTACATCGACAGTGACTTCATGCAACATACTTAGCAGTAACACATGTACCGGATGTACATCGACAGTGACTTCATGCAACATACTTAGCAGTAACACATGTACCGGATGTACATCGACAGTGACTTCATGCAACATACTTAGCAGTAACACATGTACCGGATGTACATCGACAGTGACTTCATGCAACATACTTAGCAGTAACACATGTACCGGATGTACATCGACAGTGACTTCATGCAACATACTTAGCAGTAACACATGTACCGGATGTACATCGACAGTGACTTCATGCAACATACTTAGCAGTAACACATGTACCGGATGTACATCGACAGTGACTTCATGCAACATACTTAGCAGTAACACATGTACCGGATGTACATCGACAGTGACTTCATGCAACATACTTAGCAGTAACACATGTACCGGATGTACATCGACAGTGACTTCATGCAACATACTTAGCAGTAACACATGTACCGGATGTACATCGACAGTGACTTCATGCAACATACTTAGCAGTAACACATGTACCGGATGTACATCGACAGTGACTTCATGCAACATACTTAGCAGTAACACATGTACCGGATGTACATCGACAGTGACTTCATGCAACATACTTAGCAGTAACACATGTACCGGATGTACATCGACAGTGACTTCATGCAACATACTTAGCAGTAACACATGTACCGGATGTACATCGACAGTGACTTCATGCAACATACTTAGCAGTAACACATGTACCGGATGTACATCGACAGTGACTTCATGCAACATACTTAGCAGTAACACATGTACCGGATGTACATCGACAGTGACTTCATGCAACATACTTAGCAGTAACACATGTACCGGATGTACATCGACAGTGACTTCATGCAACATACTTAGCAGTAACACATGTACCGGATGTACATCGACAGTGACTTCATGCAACATACTTAGCAGTAACACATGTACCGGATGTACATCGACAGTGACTTCATGCAACATACTTAGCAGTAACACATGTACCGGATGTACATCGACAGTGACTTCATGCAACATACTTAGCAGTAACACATGTACCGGATGTACATCGACAGTGACTTCATGCAACATACTTAGCAGTAACACATGTACCGGATGTACATCGACAGTGACTTCATGCAACATACTTAGCAGTAACACATGTACCGGATGTACATCGACAGTGACTTCATGCAACATACTTAGCAGTAACACATGTACCGGATGTACATCGACAGTGACTTCATGCAACATACTTAGCAGTAACACATGTACCGGATGTACATCGACAGTGACTTCATGCAACATACTTAGCAGTAACACATGTACCGGATGTACATCGACAGTGACTTCATGCAACATACTTAGCAGTAACACATGTACCGGATGTACATCGACAGTGACTTCATGCAACATACTTAGCAGTAACACATGTACCGGATGTACATCGACAGTGACTTCATGCAACATACTTAGCAGTAACACATGTACCGGATGTACATCGACAGTGACTTCATGCAACATACTTAGCAGTAACACATGTACCGGATGTACATCGACAGTGACTTCATGCAACATACTTAGCAGTAACACATGTACCGGATGTACATCGACAGTGACTTCATGCAACATACTTAGCAGTAACACATGTACCGGATGTACATCGACAGTGACTTCATGCAACATACTTAGCAGTAACACATGTACCGGATGTACATCGACAGTGACTTCATGCAACATACTTAGCAGTAACACATGTACCGGATGTACATCGACAGTGACTTCATGCAACATACTTAGCAGTAACACATGTACCGGATGTACATCGACAGTGACTTCATGCAACATACTTAGCAGTAACACATGTACCGGATGTACATCGACAGTGACTTCATGCAACATACTTAGCAGTAACACATGTACCGGATGTACATCGACAGTGACTTCATGCAACATACTTAGCAGTAACACATGTACCGGATGTACATCGACAGTGACTTCATGCAACATACTTAGCAGTAACACATGTACCGGATGTACATCGACAGTGACTTCATGCAACATACTTAGCAGTAACACATGTACCGGATGTACATCGACAGTGACTTCATGCAACATACTTAGCAGTAACACATGTACCGGATGTACATCGACAGTGACTTCATGCAACATACTTAGCAGTAACACATGTACCGGATGTACATCGACAGTGACTTCATGCAACATACTTAGCAGTAACACATGTACCGGATGTACATCGACAGTGACTTCATGCAACATACTTAGCAGTAACACATGTACCGGATGTACATCGACAGTGACTTCATGCAACATACTTAGCAGTAACACATGTACCGGATGTACATCGACAGTGACTTCATGCAACATACTTAGCAGTAACACATGTACCGGATGTACATCGACAGTGACTTCATGCAACATACTTAGCAGTAACACATGTACCGGATGTACATCGACAGTGACTTCATGCAACATACTTAGCAGTAACACATGTACCGGATGTACATCGACAGTGACTTCATGCAACATACTTAGCAGTAACACATGTACCGGATGTACATCGACAGTGACTTCATGCAACATACTTAGCAGTAACACATGTACCGGATGTACATCGACAGTGACTTCATGCAACATACTTAGCAGTAACACATGTACCGGATGTACATCGACAGTGACTTCATGCAACATACTTAGCAGTAACACATGTACCGGATGTACATCGACAGTGACTTCATGCAACATACTTAGCAGTAACACATGTACCGGATGTACATCGACAGTGACTTCATGCAACATACTTAGCAGTAACACATGTACCGGATGTACATCGACAGTGACTTCATGCAACATACTTAGCAGTAACACATGTACCGGATGTACATCGACAGTGACTTCATGCAACATACTTAGCAGTAACACATGTACCGGATGTACATCGACAGTGACTTCATGCAACATACTTAGCAGTAACACATGTACCGGATGTACATCGACAGTGACTTCATACAACATACTTAGCAGTAACACATGTACCGGATGTACATCGACAGGAATGTTTAGATCATATTAGCAATATGGTAATAACTACCTTTAAAAATTATAAATATTACCTATCTCATCTATCATAACCAAACATATGGCTTATATTTTTTAAGCGTAATATTCAAAAAAGTTACATGCATTAAAGTCGCCAATTAAAAAGACAAAAATACGAACACACCGACAGCAAAATGGAAGACAAGCAGACAGATATAAACTGACCACTGCGATCAGCGCCACTGTTATCCCGGTACCCGCCATGTCTGTCTATTAGGGATGGTGTCGGAACACTGTGTATCGGACCAAAGAGTTGGCTATGTATTATATAAAGTTACAGATGGACAAGTTAACTTTGACATCTATTTGAACTTGACAGTAAATGACTATTATATATAATTATGTGCTAATAAACTTATATGAATGCCAAAAACGTGTGTGATGCATGAACTAACAAAACTCATGGTCTATCTAAAGAGCGAAGAGGAAGCTGATTATGTTGATAAACATCACTCTGGACAGTACCATTACTAAAGAGGACTGATGGTTTTTATTTATTATCCCTGGTATTTTTCTCTGTTTCCATTATATCTAATAACATAAAAGCGAGAAAGGACCGTGGTGACATTATCCGCCTTTAGTGAATAGGTCCGAATGTGTTTCTCCCTTGCTTACAGTTTGTCAGATGAGAATTAGTTCAATCCGATTCGGTGTTTAATTGTTTAACTAAAAGAAGGGATGCAAAGCACAAAATGGCGCATTTTATAAAATATCCTAAAAAAGGCTTATTGGAATCATCCAGTATTTGGTTATATATTCACTAAAATATAAACTCTTCAACGATGTCTCGGCGCCACCTATCACCAGACCTTACCACATACACGTCAGTAGGGTCATTTGTTGGTCATTGATTATTATTATCAGTACTTAACGGTCCATCAACACAGGATACGACATAAGGGCCAACAAATGGTCGATAAAAACAAATGCAAAATAAAAACATCGAACAAACTGAAAGGTAAAAGATAAACGTCAAATTGAACATTGAAAGGGGCTATGGTGACTCACAAATTCAGACCAGCAGCTTTCAGATAGCCTTACATTGAAGAGACATTTATGTTTTTGAAAAGAGATTAAAAACATGAAATGTTATTAAAGAAATTTTCACGAGTTGAATGATAGTTGATACAATCTAATAACAAGTGCTTTACTGTAAATGGTTCCTGACACGCTATCCATTGAGGCTGGACTTCACGTTTTAATAAATAACAATGGGTAATGTATGAATGACCTTCCCGGAGACGGGCCTCTCTCTGTAGCTAGGATGCCATTCACCGATTTCAGGTTTAATAGATTCCAATTATTTTGCCCCTGATCTTATAAATGTTGTAATTAGTGGTTTAAAATAAGTAAAATGAAGTTTAAAATCTTCAGTTGGTAGTAATAGTGCTGCTTTCGCGGCACGATCTGCCTTTTCATTACCTGGTATCCACTCATGTCCGGGAACCCAGCAAAAGGTAATATGACATTGTGAGGTAATATTATCATTAACGGTCACATGCTAACTCGCTATAAAGCAATGATAGGTAACAAAGCAATTATAGATGATGACGTCATCATTGAATAGTATTGCTGACAGCAAAGTCATCTTTTGATTCCAATTCGCTCGTGAAGTTGATATGGTTTGATAGGTTGAATAAATAATCAAGTCTTGGCTTGGATCCCCGATTAGTAAGTAATGATGTTTGTAACCGATGCATTACAATGTACATGAATATGGGGGCTAAGCATTATAGAGGTGGCCGGTCAGAAGCTCTGTAACATGCCAGTGATATATTCCATTTGGCATGCTATAACAGAAAAAGAATCTAGTAATATAGATATGTGAGAAATGATAATACAATATTCTTTAATCTTATCAGAGATAATTTGAATAAACAGTACATGTATATAGTTATTCCAATTTGATGAATTATCTTTTGAGACTGTGTAAAGATGTTTAGGACAATAAACTTTGAATAAGCAACGAAAGATAGCAAAAAATGTCAAGATACATTCAATGTAAATACAATTAGCATTTTCAATACGTGACGTTCATCAACTTTATACTAACAGAACGATAACACACTAATGCTCGTATTCACATTTCATATTGTAAAGCTTTGTGTCAACGTCGTGGTCATAAATGTATCGTATAACATTTTAATGTCGCTGTTGTGTGTTCGTATTTGACTTGTTGTTATATTTTACCAAGTGTTGGTATTAAGCTATCAGAAGACTTCCGTATACTGTAGCGAATACACACACTGCTTAGTTTCGCGTATTATCTTATAAAAGATATTCTGTAAGAATTATGAAAATCGACAAAGCGTCATGATGTTGTGACGTCAAGTTGAAGAAAATATACAATAATATTTGACATTAAATGATGGTTGTTTTGTTTCGAATTCTTCGAGTCTCAAAATTGGGGAAGGTGGGTGTTCAGGCTATTTTGGTATGACTGTGAGATAACTTTGGTATGACTGTGAGATTACTTTGGTATAACTGTGAGATAACTTTGGTATGACCGTGAGATATTTTTGGTATGACTGTGAGATAACTTTGGTATGACCGTGAGATATTTTTATTATGACTGTGAGATAGGTTCACAAGTGTTGCAATGTGGTCTTGATTTGGTTTGTTAAATGATAATAATACTTATAGTCTTTACTTATACTTGATGACAAAAGTTGAGTCAACGACTCGTCTTATACTTGGTCAAGTAGTTACAAAATATACAATTATTTACAAAACCACTATGGCAATTTTGTTAATAAATGGCTTTCCAAAAGATACGAAAGTCTCATGTATAACGTCGAATGGTCGGGACACATGCTGACGAATATGCCTGTAAATTGTTGAGGTAGTCAAATGAAATAATATTATAGTAGTAGTGGGTTCGTTCTTCAACCAGAACAAATTGTTTGCCTGCCGATTAGGAAGGGCTTTTACATTTTATAGATTCTTTGAACGTTTTATAGAACACAACCTGGGGCCGGTAGTTACAATCGGGAATTTCAGCAAGTTTGTTGAGGAAGGTGACATATATAGTTGAAGGCGTGATGACCATACATGGTTTTTGTCGAGTAAAACATTGAAGTTGAAGGGGCAAGTTTGTCATGCTGTTGAGAGATTGTAAATGTTGATTATTCCTATCAGAAACTTGTGCTCAGTTATGCCAGATCTACAGCATACCAGGGTTAGAATCAAACTTGCCGCGACATGTCAGCTTTTAACATTATTTTTTCATTTAGTGTCGCGTTGTTGATTTTCAACACGAGTATAGCTGCCAGTATTTTAATTGAAATTTAATGGATCTCCAGGGGTTAGTTTGAGCGGACATGAATAATTGTGATAACAAGAATGTATCTCATGTAACATTTGTTTATTTTGATTACTTTTGGGAGCCTCGTGTGGTAGATTGGTTTACCGATTTGGAAAATGAAGAAATGAACGTAGCACACAGCCTTGTAAATGCACCTATAAAATTGGGTAATGGATACAGTTTAGAAAACATAAATTACACTGCACCATACAGCTGACTAACGAAGACATGTATTTTCTTAGTAGGTGGAAGCGTCCTTAAACGACCTCAGCTGTTAATAACACTTTAAACAAAATAAAACCGTAGTGGGTCGAACACGTTTTTACTAAAGAGGACGAACCTTCCTTTCAGAATGATCTCTCTGCGATTGTATTCTGTAGCATGTATCAAAACAATAACTGTTTACTAAAGAGTTATGTACTTGTCCTAATACTGTTCTACCGGATTTTGTTCTTTTTAAAAAACAATAGAATTAGGTATTGCTGACGGATTTGTCAGCAAAAGCCCCCTTTACCAGCTGAGGCCGTTTATGAGGCTCTATATATTGCCTTGTTGGTGCAACAAAACACCTGGCCCAATACAGGACGTTTTAGACATCAATTTGACTCATTCCTTAATTGTTGGTGGTTTTCCAACAGACCCGTCCTCGTGCAGAACTATTGCTTTGAAAGTGCCCAGCGTTTGTCCGGACTTATATAAAGGAGTAACCACATACCATAGACGTATTGGACCTTATACTTACTGCAAGTGGCAATAACTTTGGAAAACAAATTCGGGTGGGTCCTAACACTTCCGGTAAATTATTTTGTTTATTTGTTTGTTTGAGTTTAACGGCCTATCGACAACTGCGGTTATTTAGGACCATGGTGATATTTTTATTTATTCTTAACAAACATGCGAGTAGCGAAGATAAAATCGGATAAAAATGAAAATCTTTTAAAAGCATTCACATTGTATGTGTAAATGATTAAAAATGAAAAAAGGGTTAAAATAATAATGGAGATAATAAAAGATGATATGGAATATGTTATATATATATTACGTCAAATAGGGTATGGTGGGTTAAAAGACATCAGAGTATATAGTAGAGACCGATGTCTTTCAAACAGTTAAATAATACCGTCGAGTCCACGGAACTGAAAAGAGTTTTCATATCCGGGACTCGAAAGTAATTATAACGAAAGTGTTTAACATCGGAACATTCTATTAAACAATGTTCCACTGTAAATGGAGTGACACATGCATGGCATGGTAGTGCGGACTGCTTACTGATAAAGTATGAACCTTTTTTATTATGTCATAGAGATAAGATAAGCAAAGGATGACGACACGATTCGTATATGTCCAATAACTTAAAACTCAAAAGTGCAACAATTGTGTATCCATATATTTAGATCGTTTTGGTCGACCGCCACAAGCAACGTCTTTGTAGGATGTATAACACACGTAAACACGCAGCAAGGTGGTAATAAAGCCGTGAACGTTTCGCGAGCTATGACGCAGGGTACCTCAAGCGAGACTTTCCCCGTCCGATCCTCCAAGATGAACTCCGAATGAAATGCCTTCCTCCGATAAACAACGTACATATGTTTGTGACTGACTTGACATTGTGTTTCTATTCCTTGCTCCTCGTCGCGTATATGTCGTCGCTAATTGGTGATAGTTTTATCTTTGTAATAATTGAGGTATCAAACGTTTGATTTTCCTTGATATTCATAATGCATTCATAGGACCTGTAGATGTTTATGTAATATCCATATCGGATGACAAAGAACTGCTTTGTTTATCTAATCGATCGTACCGTTGGGTAGGCGCTTAAACAAAATGATAATTTAATTAACGTCAGAAGTCTTTGTGTGTGCACATGTGACTTAAAAATAATTATGATATGAATTGACGAAAATCCTTATGATGTTCCAGTACCATGTTTTGAGCTGGTGAATAAGGTCAATTGAATAGAAAAGAATGAAAACTACGAAGGACGTATTTTATACGAGGAACTCAAAGCCTGCTGTAACAAAGACTTAAAGCTATCTTAAAGTGTAACCTTAAACTTAAAGTGTAACCTTAAACTTAAAGTGTATCCTTAAATTGTGTATCCCCAGTTGTACCGGTGTGAGATTGATAGAATCCATCCCTAATGATTCGAGGTATGGGTAAGCGTTATGCATATGATACACAATTTGTGAACAGGGTAAGAGAAAAAGAATCATTCACCCCCTGGAGGTTGAGAAAGGGGAATCTCAACCCTCGGGGAAATATTCTTAAGTTGCCCAACATGTGAAATTAATAGAACCCCCTTGAATTCCACATGTTAGTCTCATGGTTAAAGAAACGAAAAGAAATATGTGTCTGCATACTTATGTTTGTGTGATACTTCCGATTTTTACCAGAGTTATTTCTCTCAATTGTAGCACTTCTCAACATTTCACAACGGCCAGGGTGTTATCAAATTATGCATTCTAAGATATCTTCCAATCATGTCATCAATGAATACACTAACCCAAATACAACAGTCGTTGTTGAAGTGTATAACAGTGAGGCAATTTATCTCCATAATTTATTTTAAATGATGCTGTTGATGTAGTAAATAAGCAGTTATAACGTCAACGAATTTGTAAACATGATATATTTTTTTATTGATGTATAATAATATATACATATGCAAGTATAGTTTTTAAATGTAGTTCCATGCTCGTGTCGCTTCTCTGCGCGTGTTCCATTTATATTGATCCTGTTTCACGTGTGTCTGGTGGTCCATTGTGCCCTGAAACAGGAGTCAGAGGAGGTTAGTAATGACACGGAGTTATAATCTGCTTTACCCTTTTTTTTAAATGATGACATCACCTAGCAGCAACGTATTTCATTTGAGTATGAAATAAAAGAAACTTTCGTGACGTAACACGTGGTTTACTTATGACGTCAAAGATTAACCTTGGTTAATGAGAGTCTTGTCGCTGCCCCTGCGTCAAACGCTCAAATAACTTCGGTTAATTATTCGCGCCAATTTTAGTAAGATAGGGATTTTCCGCCAATGTCGTTTAAAGGACGACGCATATACAAAACGCAGTAAGTAAATAAATTATTTAAGAACAAATAAATAAAATTAAACATTTGTTCTATAGAAAAAATGTAAATATATGGATTGAACAGCGTTTTTTTTTTCAATTATCATTCCGGTATGAACGCAAGCCATTCAATCCCTATATGAACGCCAAGGCATTGTAAATATAAATTATTTGTCCTGAGTGGACGATTTGCTTAAGTAATGTCCGATCTGAAATGAATTCTTATTTAAAAATTCGATCCATTATTTTTTTCTGTTTTGTTCTCTATTTTAATTGTAAGTGTATTGATAGTATATCGTTATCAAAACTAAAAGTATTCTAATTTTCACTATTATTCTTTGAATATACTATAATAAAACACTTTGTAACAGGGTGTGATTAAATATATAAACCAACATTGCATATCACAAATACATGAAGGTCGTTTTCGATTTCTTACAGAAACATCTAGAACAAATTAAGGTTGGTCAGAATGGTTTTCATGCACGTGATGCTAAGAAAGTTATGTCGGGTTTCGGAATTCCTCTATATTATAGCGATAATGAATATGACAGGTGTACTTAACACAGACTTCACAGGTAGCAGTATTATATAAAGACAGATTCACGGGAAAAGAGCTATGGTACTTTAATAACAATAATTATCATTATTCCTGAAAGCGCGTGTCACAACTGAATATTATCACTACTATTCCACTTGTAACATGACACATCTATTTATTTATCACTGCCAGGGATGTTTGCTATTCAAATTGCGAGTTTGATCAAAGTTGAACGATTTCGATAATAACTCATTTGATAGGGTAAAACGCATAGCGCAATGTAACCCATCAGAAAACCACCTTTTCCCTTCGTGTTTTTTGTCAGGATATAACATACCCCCATGCTATATATCAAGTAAGGGAACTATGTTTAACTTCGTTATTCTGTATATAAGCAAGGAACTACATTTAATATGTGTATGTATCCAGTAATGGAGTACAGAAATTACCATTGCTTGGTTATATTGATTAACTTCCCGAGCTCGTACGCTCGTTTCAACTCACCAACTTTCCTGACTTGTCTGCGTGAGTCGTCTCTTGTGCCGGGTGGGCTGTTACCGAAGTTCCTAGTGACGTCACGTCTGCCGTTAGAGCCACTACGAGTACCTGTCGGTGAAGATGTGAAATTGACAAGATATTACGGCGAGTTAAACACTGTAAATCAGCAACATTATGATAGAATCCGCGAGGAGAGCAGATTGTTAATTGTATTCCGAGTCATTGGAAGAAACGAGATATATATTATAGTCCATTTAGAGCAAAAAATCCTAGCGGGAAAGAACACCCAATTGAAATGCCTTCGTAATACATAGTTGATACACAATAAGTATTTACAGCAGTTGATAGTGGTTCACGCTGACTCTCGAACTGATTTATGTTTATTTACCGGTAGAAAAGTATGTCGATAAATCGTTATGAAAGTTAATCATTTCCAAAAACAGGCGGTTGAATACAACTGACTCCTGAACTATTACAGGGTGATAACGTTGTGATAACGTTGTGACGTTGTGATAACGTTGTGATAACGTTTTAATACGTCCTCTTACTTATGTGGTCACAATCGTATGGATATACTACGAAACGCGTAATAATGTATTCAAAGTATAACTTTGCGCATAATGTATACTTAGTTTGAAGAGAACTATATTTTGGTTGGAATATTAGTATGTTTTTATTCATCAAACGCCTGTCCATAACAAGGATTATACTTACATCGGCCACAGGACAGCCGGCAGTGACTGATCATGTAACCCGGGTTAAAGCTGCACTCCCCAATGCCTGCCCAGGTTTCGCATTGTTCATTGTTGTCGGAGCAGGCGCCTGGGATACAAGCAACATAATAGTATTCACGTTAAAACAATTGGTACATCATCTAACAATGCTGCACCAATAATATAAACAAGCTAATCTTCGCAACGCAACGCTTTTGTCACTATCTAATCTTCTATATTTATTAAGTTACAGTCTACACTGTCATTCACTCAATAACCATCGTTCCTGCAGACTGGCAATAACATCTCGCAACCTGACCAAATATCGTCTCACAATACCATGACGCCAACAATAATATATGTTCTTGGTGTAATGCAAAGTTTCTGCGAACGAGATACAATTATGTGACGTCATCGACAGTAGCTATATAGGCCGAGTTAAACAAGGCTTCGGTGAATTTCAGATTTTGTAACATTTTTATTTAACCGATCACTCGTACATTTGTTCTAAATGTGAAATTTATGTCCGCTGAATGATATATAATAATGGTTGTAAACCGTTCACAGAAACATTCTGTAAATATTTGGACTTCTATTTAGGTCAGGTTAGGATGTGATGACTTCGGTGATGCATTAACACATTACTACTTCGCCGTCAACTGGAGTTATCATCTTATAACCTGACCTAAACAGAAACTGTTCGTTCAGAAAACAGTTGCATGAAATGAGAACTTTTCTCTTGAAGATTTGTCCGAATTCTTCTGTTTTAATCACAAATTGTTGTTTTATAACGAATCCATTTTTCTACTTACACGTCCCGCATGCATGCTGGCATGTTCTATGCATGTACATCGGGTTTCTGTCACACTCGCCTGTGGCCGCCCAACCTCGGCACTGTATTTCGTAATTGTTACAATCTGGGATACAAACGATATTCATATAATATCAATCATGTTAAAGCAGTTTGGATCTAACAATATAATACAGATCCAATTAAGACATAAATTTGTATTTTTAAAGAAAAGGGACTCAATTTCATATAAACAAAGATTGCGCTTCCCCTTTGGGACAGGGGGACGGGTCCCAACTAGAGGAATTAAGGTAAATCTTCAAAACAATCCTTTGCAATTGAAAAGTTTAATTATTTCAGGCTGGGTAGGAGTTGTCAGACTTGGCCCAGATATCTAACTTTTGAGGGTTAATAAGGGTTATCTCGAGAGTTAATGATCCTTTAGTGTCTACTCGTTGAAGCTCGTACATTATCTTATAAAGTAAGACAGTTACAGGATATACCCTATAATCAATCATTACTCGTTATATCTATATATACAGCTTTAATTTTAGACGGTTATGCGTGACAGAAAATGAACTTACCATCGCCTCCTCGGCTGTTCGCATAGGGATCGGTCATTCTTTTAAGAGGGTTTTCGTTTGCTGTGTGTAGAGGAAGAACGTCAATAAATTTATCATAATGTATCGAAGATTCTTTATTGACTCACAATGTATTATTGATAGGGCAATAAACCCTAGAAACCGATAAACATTTAAAGTGTATTCCACATATAAAGACAGTATGGACATATATCCTGTTTGACAATGGAGTGTACTGCATTTTACCGTAATCGTATCGTTTGTGGAGATTACCTCACTGTATCATTGAGGACTACAAACGGGGGCAATTGTCGCATTATAATATTATATACGGACATTGTTTCTTTGCAATCTTAGTAAGACAAAGGATAATCGATTGAAATACATATTGTTCACAAACTTAAGCACATTGACCACGGAATATAGATATTGTAAACAGGAAATACATATTGTTCACAAACTAAAGCACATTAACCACGGAATATAGATATTGTAAACAGGAAATACATATTGTTCACAAACTTAAGCACATTAACCACGGAATATAGATATTGTAAACAGGAAATACATATTGTTCACAAACTTAAGCACATTAACCACGGAATATAGATATTGTAAACAGGAAATACATATTGTTCACAAACTTAAGCACATTAACCACGGAATATAGATATTGTAAACAGGAAATACATATTGTTCACAAACTTAAGCACATTAACCACGGAATATAGATATTGTAAACAGGAAATACATATTGTTCACAAACTTAAGCACATTAACCACGGAATATAGATATTGTAAACAGGAAATACATATTGTTCACAAACTTAAGCACATTAACCACGGAATATAGATATTGTAAACAGAAACAATCCATTGAACACCGAGTAAATTGTTTACAGAATGATCCTATTGTACCCTGAGGTATACTCATTGCCTTTATAAAGTTAAGTTTAGATGCCGTACCTTCCTTTCCGGCAAGCGGGTGACTATCGACGTGCGTCAATTTTGCGGCGTAGATAATCTGAATCATCTGAAACAATTAAACGAAAATAATTTTGATGGGTGCATATCCAGGATCAAGGAAAGGCAGGGGAGGTCTTAAAGGACGAGGATCAACGAGAGACGTGGCGTACAGGGTATATAACGAAAATGTGCGTTAATGAAATCTTGAGTAAAATAACAAGATTTAATATTGGAAAATTATTTCAATACAAAGAATGTTTCTGATAATGTTATTGGTTATACGTTACAAACATGTACATATCTTTACAACTATTTAAATATATACAGACAAATATGTCACGACAGAAAACGAGTATAACAAGTATCAGCAAAATTACCAAAATCGAATAAGTGTAAATGTAAAATAAGTGTAAATGTGAATAAAAGTGTAAATATAATATTGTCTACTATTATTGATTGATAGGGACTGCCTAAGAAATGAATGGAAGATATACGAAAGTATTTGGAGGAAAGAAAGGACGATAAACAATAACTAGTAATGTATTAACAAGATAACAGAATGGGATGAAATATCAATCGTTTCGTTCGATAATCAACACATAAAATAACAAGAGGCCAAATGGGCCTGCATCGCTCACCTGGTAATAATCTCACACTTGTAATCTTAAAAGAGGACTAAAATACAGCTACAGGCAGAATATCAGTGTTTGATTCATAAGAACCTATTAAAAGATTTAAACACATGAGGCCTGTGACATTGAATGTCGAACAAGGACATTAGGTTTAAAGTGGGTCAAGGTCATTCATTTGAACAAACTTGGTAGCACTTCATCCCAGCATACCACAGGCCCAATATCAGTACCCTGGGCCTCTGGGCCTTTTGGTTATTGTGAAGATGTCGTTTGAAGATTTTAGCAAATTTGAACCCTGTGACCTTGAAAGTGGGTCAATGTCATTCATTTGAACAAACTTGGTAGCCCTTTATCCTAGCATGCTACAGGCCCAATATCAGTACCCTGGGCCTTTTGGTTATTGAGAAAAAGTTGTTTAAAGTAAAATATTGACGCTTGACGACGGACGCCGCACCACGGCATAAGCTAATAACTAGTTAAATGAAGAAAGTAAGATCCTCATTGTGGTGTTTGTTTTTACAAGAAGAAAGTACAACAAGGTTAACATTTTACTGCACCGTAAGCCCATATTAATGATAACGACTCACACTTAACAAGGTTAACATGTTACTGCACCGTAAGGCCATAATAATGATTACGACTCACACTTAACAAGGTTAACATTTTACTGCACTGTAAGGCCATATTGATGACAACGACTCACACTTAACAAGGTTAACATGTTACTGCACGGTAAGGCCTTATTAATGATTACGACTCAAACTTAACAAGGTTAACATTTTACTGCACCGTAAGGCCATATTGATGATTACGACTAACACTTAATAAGGTTAACATTTTACTGCACTGTAAGGCCATATTGATGATAACGACTCACACTTAACAAGGTTAACATGTTCCTGCACTGTAAGGCCATATTGATGATTACGACTCGCACTTAACAATGTTACCATTTTACTGCACTGTAAGCCCATATTGAAGATTACGACTCACACTTAACAAGGTTAACATTTTACTGCACCGTAAGGCCATATTGATGATTACGACTAACACTTAATAAGGTTACCATTTTACTGCACTGTAAGCCCATATTGATGATTACGACTCACACTTAATAAGGTTAACATTTTACTGCACCGTAAGGCCATATTGATGATTACGACTAACACTTAATAAGGTTACCATTTTACTGCACTGTAAGCCCATATTGAAGATTACGACTCACACTTAACAAGGTTAACATTTTACTGCACCGTAAGACCATATTGATGATTACGACTCACACTTAACACGGTTAACATTTTAATGCACCGTAAGGCCATATTAATGATTACGACTCACACTTAACAAGGTTAACATTTTACTGCACCGTAAGGTCATATTGATGATTACGACTCACACTTAGCAAGGTTAACATGTTACTGCACCGTAAGGCCATATTAATGATTACGACTCACACTTTACAAGGTTAACATTTTAATGCACCTAAGGCCATATTAATGATTACGACTCACACTTAACAAGGTTAACATTTTACTGTACTGTGAGGCCATATTGATGATTACGACTCACAATTAACAAGGTTAACATTTTACTGCACTGTGAGGCCATATTGATGATTACGACTCACACTTAACAAGGTTAACATTTTACTGTACTGTGAGGCCATATTGATGATTACGACTCACACTTAGCAAGGTTAACAGTTTACTGCCCTGTAAGGCCATATTGATGATTACGACTCACACTTAGCAAGGTTAACATGTTACTGCACCGTAAGGCCATATTAATGATTACGACTCACACTTAACAAGGTTAACATTTTACTGCACCGTAAGGCCATATTGATGATTACGACTCACACGTGGTACGATACGTCCAAGAATGACACGTCTATGTCTAATGCATTAAAAATTGTGTAATATACAGCGAAAGGAGAAAGGTGCTTGTAAAACCTTTCATAACGATATAAATCTATTTTTGCTACAGTAGATAATTCAAACTTAGACTAGCATTTAATATGAACCTTGCAACAATATATACAGGAAAAATAGCATGCAGATAAGATGAAATATAATGAAGTGCATACGGGTAACTTACATAACTCTGACGGGGATCAAAATGCGGTGTTGTAGAGGCTACTAGCAAGGGACTGATCCCGTTCAATCGTCTCCGAACGATTATTCTATGCACCGAAGTCTTAATAACGTCAACTAGATAGCATTACCATTTATATCTTAATTAACGACTGACAAAATTCAACATACTACTATAACAAGGTTTAGTCAAATTGTTGCAACATAATTAATAGTGAAATATATACTGGATTTACACCGAAATTGTCATACAACATACTTCACACTGGCACATGTGCTTGATTGACACCGATGGTGACGTGATAAACATACTTCACACTGGCCAATTTGTTTGATTGACACCGATGGTGACGTCATAAACATTCTTCACGCTGGCACATTTGCTTGATTGACACCGATGGTGACGTAATAAACATACTTTATACGGACACATGTGCTTGATTGACAGCGATGGTGACGTATTAAACATACTTTATACAGACACATGTGTTTGATTGACAGCAGTGGTGACGTCATAAACATACTTTAGACAGACACATGTGCTTGATTGACAGCGATGGTGACATAATAAACATACTTTATACAGACACATGCGCTTGATTGACAGCGATGGTGACGTAATAAACATACTTCACACTGGCACATGTGCTTGATTGACACCGATGGTGACGTCATAAACATACCTTATACAGACACATGTGCTTGATACACCGATGGTGACGTCATAAACATACTTTATACAGACACATGTGCTTGATTGACAGCGATGGTGACGTAACAAACATACTTTATACAGACAAATGTGCTTGATTGACAGCGATGGTGACGTAATAAACATACTTTATACAGACACATGTGCTTGATTGACACCGATTGTGACGTCATAAACATACTTTATACAGACACATGTGTTTGATTGACAGCAGTGGTGACGTCATAAACATACTTTAGACAGACACATGTGCTTGATTGACACCGATGGTGACGTCATAAACATACTTTAAACAGACACATATGCTTGATTGACACCGATGGTGACGTCATAAACATACTTTATACAGACACATGTGCTGGATTTACACCAAAAGTGACGTCCATAATACTTCACAGTGCCACATGTGCTAGATGTACACCGACAATGACGTCATACAACATATTTATCACGGACACGTGTACTGTTTTACACCGACAATGACGTCATACAACATATTTATCACTGACACGTGTACTGTTTTATACTGACCCCATTCAATGTATGTTATAGCGACACATGTACTGGTTTGCACCGAAAGTGGCGTCATACAACATAGTGCGATACATATACTTGATAATATATCAGATTTAAACTAGCTTTCAATTTTATTAATATTTCTAATCTCATTTCTCTTCAACACGTAAAAGGCTAAACATTTTCAAGTGTAATATTCGAAATAAGATTCATGTAGTTAAGTCAACATAGAAGGACAAACAACAAACATACAGAAAGATTGAAATCTACCAGTCAACTTTAAACTTACCACTGCGATCAGCGCCACTGTTATCCCGGTATCCGCCATGTCTGTCTATTAGGGATGCTGTCGGAGCACTGTATCAGTCCACAGGTTTCCCCAGGCATTTTATACAGTTACAGAGAGACAATTTAACCATTTGACATCTGAAATGTATTTGGTCTTATCAGTAATTGTCTATCATGAATAATGACGTATTTATAAACGTCAAACAAACCTCGTAGTCTATCTACATTATCATCACTCACGACAGAAACAGTAATTCAGAGGACTTATTTAACCTTTCTCTGCTATTGTAATCGGTTGCCGAGTTTATCAATATATCTCATAAGTATAAAGCGAGAACATATTACATTTATATGCTCAGATAAACATCTATTAACGATTTGGTCCAAATGTCATTTTTTTTTCCTTTTACTTATACTATGTGTAATAAACACGTTTTGATTATTTTAGACATAACGGCTGATTTTTGAGGGTATGACGATGATAGGGTATTAAATAATTACTTTTATCGCCACAAAACAGCCTAATTGGCATCATCCATTTTTATACGCCCGTCCATATCTTCATTATTTTCAATAGATTAATTTGAAACTTCATAAGTATGTTCATTACCATAACAGCTAGGATAAGTTTGATAACCACCAATATCCGACGGTAACTTACGGAGTTAAGGCCCTTTATCCACTTTCCGAAACGGTGTCCCATATATATCTTCAATAATTTTCACCAGATTAAATTCAAACTTCATATGAACGTTTATTACCATAACAGCCCGGACAAGTTCGATAGCCTCCAATATCCGACGGTAACTAACGGAGTGTCCACGTGGTATCTCAGCTAATTTTGGACGTTTTACCAATTGGCTTCATGTAGGATAAAAAAAGTAACAAAAAGTGAGTGGAAATACCCTAAGACTTGTGTCGGAATGTGATAAATTTGATTTCATGCTGTTGTTGATGTCATCGTTCTCAGGTCATATCACTTCATAAGATGTCCTTAGCCTAGGACGTTAAATCCTTAACAAATACAATCTTTGGTGATATCACAGGTCATCAAGATAATCAACTCCTGTTTTCAACAGGGCTTTCCCGAACAATTCAAGTGGTCAAACTGGACATTTGGAACGGACTATGATTATTGGGATAGCAAGGTAACATAAGTGGAAGTCCATACTACACATGCATTCATTAAAAAAGTATGGCTCTTCACGTGATGTCCGTTTAAGCTCAAGTTGATAGCAATGGCCAACAATTAGTATACCACCATAATTATTTGAGTTATGCGTCCTGAATATTTCACTATCAATAGAATGATTCGCTAGGTTTCAATAATTCAATACTACATGCAGTCCATGATGTGTAAATTTATTAGTAAATTGTATTTTGGTGTACGCAACTTTAGCCTTTGCCAAGGCAGTTAGAGTTAGCTCCCTTAGCTCCCGAAGCTAGTTCCGGTCTTTTAACAGCATTAGCAGAGCAAGATGGCAGCAGCCTCACAGTGCTTTATATAAATATAAAATCCAGCGACATCGCGATGAACGCTTACAATCTAAGAGAGCGATCAAGCTCACTAATGACATTCCTCCAAAATTGTGACAGCGAGGAGACCGATGATAATGTACATCGGAAAGAAAATGCTTCTCAATCTCGTGACAAACATCAGGGTGCTAATGGGGATGCTGGCCGGCATGGTGCCTGTGGAGGCCCACCACCTTCAGCGATGAGTGACAAACCAGAAGCCGAGCTCGAAAAGGAACTCGATAGTTTAAAAGCGGAGTTAAGAAAAGGGGCTCTCTGCAAGGAGATCGAAGATTGTCGGCGGAAACTTTATGAACAAAATCGCCCCTTCGTCTCCGCCCCTCCACGTGATCGCCAGGAGGGTGGGTCATCAACAGAGAGAGAACGACCAAGCACTTCAGGTATGAACAATTACCTTGACTTAAATTTCCAGACACTGCTGCGGAATGTGAACAATACAAAAAAGTCAAAATCACGCCTTGTACACAATTATCTTTGGCGCGATCCCACATTGATAGACGAGGACAAAATCGTCACGTTCACCACCACAGGGGTCAAAGTAAATCGTAAAATGGACAAAGATTACTACAAAATCAGCTGTACTTATATGGACCTCCGGTAGGCAGCCAAACATATTTCACCTGGGTGCAATTTAGCCGAAGTGGATTTAGCGTCGGCTTACAGATAGTAAATATCCACCCATTGAATTACAAAGCAACAGGTTTGAAATATTATTTCGATGGAAATGACAATCCAACATACATGTATGATACACAATTGCCTTTTGGGGCATCCAAAAGTCCACAGATTTTTTAAAAACTCAGAAGTGCTGTATGTAGAATATTAAAATGTAAATATGGTTTCACAGCAATTGCCTACTTGGACTATTTTTTAGTGTTTGGCAATACTTATAATGAATGTTACAATGCTATGTGTAGATTGTTACAGCTGCTGCGACAGCTGGGTTTTGGGATTAACTGGTCCAAAGTAGAGGATCCGGTACGACAGATCATTTTTCTAGGCATAATGGTCAATACAATACAATGACTTTTTCTTGCCTAATGACAAGCTTCAGAGTTTCTCAGAAGTGCTAAGTGAGTTTTTGGTACGAAAAGGAGCAAGTCGCAAGCAGCTTGAAGTATTAATAGGTAAATTAAACTGGGCGTCACAAGTAATAAGTGGGGGCCGCACATTCCTGAGGAGAGTAATTGATATGAAAGACAAACTTTGTGCCAATTCTCATAAGATGGCAGCAGCCTCACAGTGCTTTATATGAACCCGCCCACCCACCCTAGTTTAATATGGGTAAGCTTGCAAGATTATATTTGGGTAGTATTACTTATTTTTATGCAGTACATATATACGTACACGTGCGGCTAATCCCGTGTGTTGGGGATATTTTTTCATGATTTTTGTTAACTTTATTGTTTGAAAAGAAATAATTATTGTTTATGTTAATTGTGGTTGGGATAACCAAGTGAATACATTTCTGCCCTGTTGACGTTTGTATTTGTTGATGTTTTCCACAAATTTTAGCTAGTGGTGGTTGAACCATATTAATAATCTATCATGTTTGAAAAATTGTTTCTTCTGTACCGTTAATTATTCTGAAATATTTCATATTACAACCATACAAACAACTGGTCATTCAACATGTGATGGGCGTATAATGTACCGCTTTGCGGTTCCCTTGTTGGATTATGTATTGACAAATCTAAACATTTCAATGGTGTCTCAGGGCCTATACAACTACAGTAAGTATCTATATTTGATATGCTTGAATAGGTTGAATATATCTTCAAGTCTTTGCTGGATCTTTGATGTATTGAGTAAGTTTTAGTGCTTGTAATTGTGGCACTCTGTTATATTAAGTGTCTTTTTCATTATCGGCTTTGATATTGATTTTTTTGATTTGATAAAAACAAATACTTTATCCTTGAATTTTTTGCAGGCGAGTTACCTTTCTCTTCGGTAGCTGTGACCCGTACTTTCGTTTTCCGGGTACTTGTTATTGGGGCCTGCATAATGTACAATATCTAATCATTTGATTGTGTTACACCTGTTATGTCATTTGTTATTTGTTGTATTCATTGTTCACCTGACTGATCACTCCGGACAAACATGCGCACTGCGTCGCTTATTTCTTTTCCGCTTATCTCTTTCTTACAACATGAACACTCTTGTATCTGTCCTATGACTCATATCATCAGCATCTCATGCAGGGAAGTCATTTACAATGTATTTTTAATGATTAATTTAACATTATTGAGTAGATTCTTATATAAGACCTAACATAAATTCCTTTGTTGGAATTAGTCGTCAGTCAAAGCCAATTATAAATTACATTGTATATTGAGAATGTTATATGATTTATCTTTGTATTGTGATAGTAGAGTTCTATTTTTGATTTAACTTGTTAGGATGTCTATTATCTAGAAATCGTAGAATTTTGTTGTCGTCCTTTTAAATATTCCATTAACAACAAGTGTTTTTTATGTTGTTTTAGGGATTTTTTTCGAATGAGTAATACACATCAGAAACATTGAACAGATTGATGAGTACTTTGTGCAAAAGAACCCCTTTTCCACATAATGGATGTATTAAATGAATAAAAGGAGGGGTATAAGAATTATAGGAATGTGGGGTGAGAGGCCCTAAAGTGGAACAGTGACATATCCATACCACATTAAGTACTATAAACAATGTGGGAGTTGATGCTGAATGTTTCTCTACTTTTATCACAGATATTTGGTATAATTAGCTGCGTGATTAGTAGGTACAATCATGCAGTTATATTGTCAACAAGTATAATATGGTTTAATGTTTATACAGTAACTCCAACGTTATGCTTTATATGATGTAAATAGCGATATTGGTATTCGAAATAATGGTAAAATTAAACGGAAGCCAGATAGAAACAAAGTGTCCGCTGATATGCGGTATATGCGTTTAAATAACTTATTTAACTTACTTTAACTTTTTTTTCTGAACTCAGTCATATCTGCCTCTATATTAAGACAATGATCCATATTTCATTAAGATATGTCTCAGTGTCTTTGATGTGACGTCACTCCAATGTTGTGCATCTCCTATGGTTACTTCCCCAAATCTAATAAATGTGGTTAACAAATTGTGATAAGTCTAGACACGCTCTGATGTAGTAAATGGTTTGGTTAGATTTCTTTAACGTCCTTTAAACAGCTAAAGTCATTTGAGGACGTGCCTCTATGTGTGCTGCGTAAGCGTGCATCTGTGTATGCGTGCAGAAGACAGGGTATGTTGGTGTATCTGCCTCCTTGTGATAGCGCAGATCTGTTGGTGTATCTGCCTCCTTGTGATAGCGCAGATCTGATGCCGACTTTATAGTGCTATTTCACTGAAATACCATGCCGAAGGCATTTATCACAGCATTCCGTCCAGTCACATTATACAGACAACGGGTGAACCAGTTGTTGCAATTACCCTTAATGCATGCTGACCGTTAAACAGGGAATAACAACTACCATTTTAAGGACTTTGGTATGTCCCGGTCTGGGGACTAAATCCATTGCCCTCCTCACCTTGGCGAATGTTCAATATTAAAGCCAAAGGTGAGGTATTGCCAAGCAAGGCTTTTGTGCCCCCTAGTAGACGGCACAAAAGCAAATCCCTAATTATACAGGGGGATACCACATTAGGCGCCTTTTACAATGCATGCAGTGGGTAACAGCAGGTGTTTTCTTTTTTATATATCGTAAGAGGCGACTAAATTTGGGATCCTATCTTTTCTCTACTTTCTAAACAACTTTCTTCTTCCTAATGTCTCGCTTGACAATGCCTCACTTTTGGCCTTTAGTTGAGCGTTAATCCCTGTGAGGAAGGCTTTAGATTCTGTCCCTTGCCGAGACAAATCAAAGTCTGTAAAAATAGTAGTTTCTACTCCTGCTTAGCGCTCAGAAATTTAGGAGTGGGACATATGGCTCGCCCGTTGTCAGCAAAATGTGACCGGGTGGGGGTCTGCTGGCTGTCTCCGGCAGTATGTTTCAGTGAGGTAGCACTATAAAGTCGGCATCAGTTCCGCGCTATCACAAGGAGACAAACAGGAACATATCGCAGCCTCCCAAAACACACACGCATACACTACACGCATGCGTTTTTGTTTCTTTTCATTTCATAGACGTATACATATTAGACATACATCAAGATATTATACAGATAATTTCAAACACACATCAAATACATACATCTATCCTCATCTGTGCTCCTGTCTCCATACCGTCCCACCTTCAACTCATAAATTTGTACACAATTAGGCACACATTCAAATACTCTAACATATGCTTAGGCACATATACATACAACAAATACACACAAGATACACACATATATACACATACATACACACACACACACACACATTCATACTCCACACACACTGCACATATATACATACATGCATCATTCATACATACACACATTCTCTGTATAGTCTTCTTATCCATGTTGACTTCAGTGCTGTGATAAAGTGTTTAACATTGATCATCTGTAGCCCCCGCCCCCTCCTTTGGACATTTCGTTAAACATCCCTTTTGACACGATCTGTTTGAGTATTCCACACAAACTCGTATAAAATACTATTTAATTTTTTATTGTTTTCATCAGGGTTTGGTAATGCTATAAACAGATGATTCATTTGGGATATCAGAAGGGATTTTACAATTGTTATTCTTCCAATTGGAGTTAATATTCGTCTTTTCCAATAAGCAATTAACGATTTTAATACCCCATAATAGATTTAGATTTGTCTCGTATATTGTTTCACTATATTTTTGGATGCTAATCCAAAAAAAATCAGTCCTGAAATTCTGGCATACTTGTTTAAGTTTGAAATAGTGGAAATTAGAGATAATCTAGTGCCATCTAGTATGACTGTGGTGTCATCTGCGTATTGTGATAGTAAAACCTCCTTATCTCTTATTTTTATACCTTTGACATTTTTATTATTTCTCAATATAATCGATGAATGTCAGCACAGAGAATGAATATGTATGGTGATATTGGGTCCCCTTGTCTCCACCCATGCTCAATATTAAAAAAGATTAACAAATTGCCACTAGTGCTGATTCTGAATCATGTTGGAGTAAGTTAATCCATTAAAGCATATTTTTACCAAAATTGAAAAAATCAAGTGTTTTACTGATAAAACTCCATGAGATTATTTTTCCTCTGTGTCATGCATAATATCATAGATCAGTCTTGTGTTTTTCGCCAATATATCTCCCCGGAATAAAGCCTGTCTGATCAGTACTGATTAATTTCTTTAAAATATTTTTCATTCTATTCGTCCTGTAACTTGTTTTATTGACAACAGTTCCTGTGACGATGTTGCATAGGATGCTCCCCTTAAGATATTATGCTTCACTTGTTTCGTCTTTAGGCTAAAGATGGGACGCAATCTTTCCTCGTATGAAAAATTCTTGATTTTGACAATTTAGCAGCTTTCGCTTGACACTCTCGAGTAGGTGAATATCCTGATGTTTGTATGATTTCCAAGCACACATCTCACGTCCTAGATTGGGGTGAAGAAAAGATTTAAACAGTTGTATTCTCCTTATGGTTCCGATTGTTTGGTTTGCTTTGTTAATGGCGGCTTGTATATAATTTCAAAACCTTAATTCGTTATACACAATAGGCCGATAAATAAAGCAGTTAACGGATTGGATAGCACTGATAGACGAGAGGCTGTGGAATTGTAGCTAGTGCCATAGACATTAACATAGACATAGGAACGTAACACTGAAAACCTAATGATATATAGATTGTTGAAGTATTTGGGAAGAATTTAATTGGGAGTTAAGTGTCTGGGGATACGAGTCTAGAGAGGAGAGACGTGATTCGAGGTTGGATAATGTGGGCATCTTGATAGAGAGAGGCGAGGGAAGGCCTCGGCCGGAGGGGCCAGGGATGGCCCAGGTACAACACTTTGTGTACTTTAGAACTATGTGTTTGATGTGGAACTCTAAATAATCTGTGTGCATGTAGTTTTGCTGTCGTGTTCCAGGAATGTATATGTAGTACATTTGTTAGATTTAAGAGAGATATTACAAAGAGGGCTTTCCCGAGATATAGACCCTGACTACCGAGACGACAATGTGTAGTAGTAATAACAAGAAGCCAGATGGGCCTGAACCGCTCACCTGGTATTAATCTCACCCTTGGATTCTTAAAAGTGGACTAATATACAGATACAGGCAAAATATTAGTGTTCGATTCATACGAACCTATTAAAAGATTTAAACATATGACGCCAGTGACTTTGAAAGTCGAACAAAGGCCTTTAATCAAAGCATGTTACTGGCCAAATATAATCATCCTGGGGCTTTTGGTTATTGAGAAGAATTTGTTTAAATGTTTTAAACATATATGACCCCTGTGACCTTGAAAATGGGTGAAGGTCATTCGTTTGAACAAACTTGATAGCCCTTTATCAAAGCATGTTACTGACCAATTATCATAATCCTAGGCCTTTTGGTTATTGAAAAGTTGTTTAAATGTTTTAAACATATTTGATTCCTGTGACCTTGAAAATGGGTGAAGGTCCTTCGTTTGAACAAACTTGGTAGCCCTTTATCTGAGCATTATACTGGCCAAATGTCATTGCAGGTGGGGGAGTGGGAAAAGAATACACTTGCTGTTAACCGCTGTATGTATCGTACTAGGCGACTAATGAAGTAACCCCCTGCATAATTGGGGATTTGCTTTGGTGTCCTCTATTTTGGGACACAAAAGTGACAAAATTTAAATATGCTGCACCCATTGCAATATTTGGGATCTTTATTTTTCTTTCTACTTCTAACTTCCTTTTATTTCCTAGCGCCTTGCTCGGCAACGACTCACTTTTTGCCTGAACGTTGAGCGTTCGCCCAGTTGAGGAAGGCAATGGGTTCTGTTCCCAGGGCGGGACATACCAGTCCTTAAAAATGGTAGTTGTTATTCCCTGCTTAACGTTCAGCATTAAGGGGAATGGCAACAACTGGTTCACCCGTTGTCAGTTTAATGTGACCGGGCGGAATGCTGTGCTGGGAGCCTTCGGCATGGCATTTAAGTGAAATAGCACTATAAGGTCGGCATCAGATCCGCGCTATCACAAGGAGGCAAGAGCACCAAAAGACCGTCTTCTGCATACACACACGCAAGCACGCATACACGACACACATGGAGGCACGTCCTTAAATGACCCTAGCTGTTTATAGGACGTTAAACAAAATTAAACCAAATATCATTATCCTATGCCTCTTAGGTATTCGGAGGAGGTTGTTAAAAGGTTTTAAACATATTTGACCCCTGTGACCTTGAAAATGGGTGAATGTCACACGTTTCAACAAACTTGGTAGCCCTACCTCAGAGCATGTTACTGGTAAAATATCATTATCCTATGCCTCTTGGGTATTCAGAAAAAGTTGTTTTAAGGTTTTAATCATATTTGACCCCTGTGATCTTTAATAATAATAATACTATACAACATTTATATAGCGCTCTATGAAATTTGCAAAATTACTCTAAAGCGCTTTACAACATATGGATAATAGTATTAGTTATAATTGTGAAACAAAAACAAAAAAAGGATGGTATTTACATGACTTCTTTGCCAAGAGCCTAAAATGCAAACGTGAAGAGGGGATTTTTGATGTCCCACTTGAATTCGGCCAGGGTATTTGACTTTCTAATAGCAGATCGTAAGCTATTCCACAACGTGGCCGAAACCCTCCCAAAGCACCGGTTTCCATAGGTCACAGTACGGGATTTTGGGACACACAATGATTCTGACTCCGACCGCAGTGATCGTGACGGCTAATACAGGGTAACAAGGTACTCGGGAGCTCTTCCATACAGTGCTTTGTATGTGTACACCAAAATTGTGTACTGCGACCTGTTTCGAACAGGTAACCAGTGCAATAAATATAGCACATGTGTGATGTGCTCTCTCTTTCGAGTACGAGTAACCAGTCGTGCTGCAGTGTTCTTGACCCTTTTCAGACGACTAGTTAGTTCGTCAGATATACCACAGAGCAGGGCATAATCCAACCGAGGTAACAAGTGAATGGTTTGGTTTGGTTTGGTTTGGTATTGTTTAACGTACTATTGACAACTATGGTCATTTAAGGACGGCCTCACCTGTGTGCAAGATGCATACGTGTAGTTAAAGCGTGTGTGTTTTGGCAGGCTGCGATATGTTCGTGTTTGTCTCCTTGTGAAAATGCTAACCGGTCAGTGTCATCGACCCAAAAGGAAGCACTCGCTGTCCGCCATTTGCAGACCCTCGGCATCGTGTCCTGTAGATCTACCTCTACCCGGTTCGTCTGAATGTTGCTTTCAGTATCACACGGCTCGAATACCACGAATGAAGATAGGTATGATGTTCCTACATTCACAGTGCAGTCTATTAGCAATATAATGTCTACTCCGGGGTTCTTTGCCAACTCAACATTCAACGATTGTGATTTCATTTTCAACAAATAACTGGATGGCGACATATTTTTCCACCGCGACCGAATTACTGATTTGTGAATTTCACAAACATGTCCCGCGGTGTGACGTACTTAACGTGCGATGTTAATGAGCAGTAGTGCTCATGTTATTCTTGTGCTTTAAATGCACTTTTATGATCATAACAATGAAAAGTTTCAAATAAAACTGTACGAATTTACATAAAACATCTCTTGTTTTTGATTTGTTTCCACGGACTTTATTGGGCAATTTCCATCACAGGGGCTATTCAAACAGATCAACATTCCAGAGGATATTGGCGGGATATTCAAATATTTCATACAGTCATTATTTTTTTAAGGACAGAAACGCATGAAACTGTTAATATATGTATTAAACTGCTTTTAGATGCCATTCATAGGCAATACGAATGCCCACTGCATTCATATTGCCTATCAATGGCATCTTAAAGCAGTTTAATGCTTTAACATTTTATCAAGATGTCAATCTGGTCTCCGAACAAGGTACTCCACAGTAAATCAGCTATTATCTTTTTATCATAAAATAAATACAAAAATAAATAAATAGAGAAAGAACTTACATGTTTATTTTGTGATATGATGAAGGCTTGTGATAGGGTTTGGTACATTGGTCTTATTCAAAAGGAACTATGGACTCAGAGGTCAACTTCTGTCTTAGATTCATAACTTCCTTTCTGATCGACATCAACGTGTATACTTATTTAATTGTTAATGCAGGATTATCCCAGGGATCAGTCCTGGGTCCGTTATTGTTTTTACTATTTCCGATGATGTCACAAGTAGCAGTATTGTTTTGCTAATGACACCTCCTTAAATATTAGTGTTGGTAACAATCCGAATCAATCTCCACAACTTCTAACTAATGATGATAAAAGTGAATTGGCAAAAATTTGGGACATCAATTTTAATTCTACTTTCAGGAAAAAAGTCAGTATGCACCACCGATTCTTGTTGAATGTAATATTATCGGAAATGGTTCAACCAATAATCATTTAGGTGTTACATTGTATGTAAATGGTAATGAGGACCTCATATACAGAACATGTACGAACACGCATGTGCTTGAATAAACTAAAATAGAGAAATTGTTATAGAAGTATCTTTTGCATGCATGCTACCTCTACCCGAGTATGCTGATGTCGAGAGGGACATCGCATCATATCAGATGGTCTTATGCAAAGGCATCATTAAAAGTTAGAAAAAAAAATTACCAATTAATTTTAATGTCAGGTTCCTTATCATGTATCATTAAATATTTACATTTGCATGACATTGTCACTATATAGCCTCTTTGAAAGCTGTGTCGTTGATGGGACTTTAATTACCATGCATCACGAGACACAATTCTTAGCTTATTAATATAACACTGACCGGAACTACAATATCCAATATAAATAAACATGACGGCTGCTGAAATATCGCTGGGCATTGTGAGATTTGACAATGTCATTATAAATTTATGTGCAAAATAAAAAATAAAATAAAAAACGCTTTTATTACAACGAAAACAAGACCAAGGTCTGCAATATCGTACAAAATGCACATCGGTTGAAATCACCAATGCCCGCAATGGAAACAATTTCAACGCTCCTGCAATTTATCAGAAATATCGTCTTTTACACTGCACTGATCAAGAGGGGTTCGTTACAAATGTCTGAAATACACATATTCTACAGACCTACTGACACATATGTTACAGACCTACTGATATGAGTCACAGCACACATAAACATTTCAGACATGTGTAACGAACCTGTGGTCCGTCGCAAGATCACTCACTTTAAACGCTATCAGTTTCACGCGTCTCGCATTCACGGTTCCTCAGTTTCTGACGACATGTCAAATAACGAGTCTGTTATAGAATCTACCGACTGTTGTCAGGTTCCCATACAATCAACAAATAAATTCACGCCTGGATTCTTCACAAAATGAGCAAAGAGAAAAGTTCGAATTAACTTCCAAAAATAACTCCCTCGTGGAGGGCAAGGTCGGATTTACGGTGTTCACTGTATTTGTCCATGCGCGTAATTTGTTCCGGGGAAAAATCGAAACAATTTCAAATCTAACTTTCAGCTCAGAGTTCTATTGATAAACTTAAATCACCCTATAGACATATCATACGCAATTGTATTGATACTGAATTGTGGAATAAAATTGAAGTGTTTGTTAAAATTTAAAAGTACTACTTTGTTTGCCAATCAGCACGCGACAATACGCTGTTCAAACTATTGAACGAAATTGTGTGGACTGTCGATAAGGCGGGCATTATTAACTTTAGATATAAATTTTAAGTTAAAAAAGAACATAAGAGGCAGAGAAAACGTAAATATAAGTATTAAACTGTTTTTGTATGGTATTTATGATTAGCGCGCATTATGATTTGTTTGCTTGCAAAGCTGTGTCATTCAAATAGATTATAAATACCATACAAAAACAGTTAAATGCTTAAATAATATGCTACACGTTAATAAAAGTTGATTATCTGTACATGTACAAGACTTTTAACATTTTTATTTTAAATCATTAAACCTATAGTTGCATGAGGTTACTTCGTCTAAATTTCGAAAGACAATTATGACACCTGTTTTACATATTTAATTATTGACATTAAACTTCGTCTTTCATGTATGTCGATATACCATTAAAGGAGAATGTAAGCCCGTTGTTCAATCCTTTTAGACTTGTTTCCATTCTATTGTCAATAAAAAAATTGAAATTAAAGTATTAGCTATTAAACATTATTAATGGCAAAGGATTAAAGAACAAGGTGGAGTCCCGTGTGTTACCCTAGGTAGATGTTGACGAACACGATGAAATATGACTGAGAACGGCGGCTCATAAGTGGTGCAAACAGCAAAACTTCATATGTAGGCACGACAGATTTCCTTTGATTAACTTTCCGAACAAACAATAAAAGCTTAAGGTTTATTTTTTGTTCTAATGAACTTACTGTTTTCATGAAAATGAAGTTGTCTCATAGTTCGAGAAATGGAAAGTAAAGATATACGCTGATATACGCTACTCTAGAAACAAATGTTTCGAAAGAGGCGACCTATGCCGAACCCCCTGCAAAATTCGGGATTTGCTTTAGTGCCATCTACTTTGGGACACAAAAGCGACCAAATATAATCTGCTGCACCCAATACAATAACTAATATATTTGTATTTCTCTTTACTT
Organism: Mizuhopecten yessoensis; assembly: GCF_002113885.1. Classification (NCBI taxonomy): domain Eukaryota; kingdom Metazoa; phylum Mollusca; class Bivalvia; order Pectinida; family Pectinidae; genus Mizuhopecten; species Mizuhopecten yessoensis. The sequence goes on from NW_018407520.1 coordinate 394,190, forward strand.
CTAACTACATTCTAGTGTATTGCTTGGCAATACCTCTTTTTCGTCTTTAGTGTTGAACGTTCGCTCAGGCGAGGAAGGCAATGGAATCTATCCCAAGGTCGGGACATACCAAAGTCCTTAAAAATGGTAGCTGTTATTCCCTGCTTACTTTTCAGCATTTAGAGTAATAGGACAATGTTACCAGGCGGAATGCCGTGCCTTCGGCATGGTATTTCAGTGAGATAACACTATAAAGTTGGCATCAGATCCGCGTTATCACAAGGAGGCAATCACGCCAACATACCATGCCTCCCGTGCACATACTCTCAATCACGCATACATAACACACATGGAGGCACGTCCTTAATGATCATAGCTGTTAATGGCACGTTACTATCACTATCTTAAATGTATTGCTTCCTTATATTACAGAAAGACCATGGTGTTATAAAAAGAAACATCCCGGTATATGCTTTTTAGCCAGTCATCAACAAATAAACAAGCTAGTGCAAATATTAACGCTTAGAACGACAGTAAACACGCTGTTCAACATACGTCCTCAATTTGTACTTATATGATGGCGTCGATGTGGTATGATGAAGTTATAACATCAGAATAGATAAAGATGAATTCTTTTAATTATTAAAGTAAAATAACATATAAATGCATTTTTTCTACAAAGGTTAGTTCCGTGCTCGTGTCGCTTCTCTGCTTGTGTTCCTTTTGTTCTCTAACCTATCACAAACATAAAATAAATCGGAAATATGTATATGGATAGATTATAAAAGTAAACACTCGTTGACAGGGATGTTAATTGATATCAGCATTATGTTAGAAAACAAATTGGATCTATTTCACCATTCAACACTTGTAATATTTTATTTGACAAGGGATCTCACTTTAACGTTTTTACCATACACCTCCAAGAAAGGTACACACATATAAATGTTTGGTGCTCCCGTCAACATGTGGATCGTTACTCGTCCTTTCTATATTGATCTATTTTTATCCAGTTTCATGTGTGCCAGGTGACCCATTGTTTCCTGCAACAGAAATAAAAAAAAGGTTTAAGAGACACGAATACATATCTTAATAAACATACTCTGTTTTCCCTCACTCAAATGTAAACATAGACTTGGAAAAGAACTTTAAAAACCGTTGCTCTTTTAATTGTTTTTTAAGGAAACCAGCTGATTCGACAATAATACGGTCTGTTCCTGGGTACCTTTATTACATAATTTTTAATGTTGACTGAACATTTTATCGGAACTAATTTGTCTTTTTCTTTCTTTTCTTAGTGGAACAAAAAGTCGATTCAACACTGATTCCGCATTTTCTCTGTTTGCCATATTTTTAATTGTATGTATATTTAAAGTATCTTTATATGTTTTATGCATAAAAATCTTGTTCACACTATTTTTATATGGAAAAAATAAGCAAAAACTCGCCAAGTAACAGCATGAACTGTCGATCATACAAGCCTGACGGTTTTATTATGAAACATTCAGAGACATAGATAAGTTAGATAAGTTTCAGGCATGTGAAGCTAGAAAATGTAAATTATATTAATATTTTCTTGGAATTCTTCTGTACTATAGCGACAGAGAATATGACTATATGTTTAGTGCGATGGTCTGAAAGAATATGTCACAACCAAAACATTTATGTATGTTTTGCATGATGGGTAAATGTGCAATCCTGTTTTAGAATCACTTTTTAACGGCTATGTTAACACCTTGTAACTGTATTTCACAAGGTCAAACGATTTCAGGAGTTTAAAAATGTCATGGGACAACACAAACACGTAAAAGGCGGCCATAGTACAAGGAATTTAATTACTGGCATGGTCAAATGTTTCCGATTCAAAAATGTCTCATCACTCTGTACAACACGGAAACGCTTTATTTCTACGCTTTATTTTAATAGCGTAGTGTAAAGAATTCTCCTTTGCATTGATGTGTACTAAAAAACAATAATATGGACCGTCGAATTTGATTTACACGAATATGTCCATCACATTAGAACAAAGTATCTACTGTCATTATATTCTTACGATATAAACCTACCAAATTTTACTCGATAAAGATAGGAAACTATATACTTCCATTACCATATAATCTTACTAGAATCACTTTTGGCAGTCATGCGATGATGATTGTTAAATAGTTTGATAATCATCATATCCAGTCACAGTCGAAAAAAACAATGAGTTATTGGCTATTGTTGACCTACAGTGATGTAACGTTGCATGGCAATCTACAATGCTTACCTGCAATGAAACCTACAACGGTAAAATCCTACCAAGGCTGTATGGAAAGTGGAACCATATTTACTTTGGTGATATCCTCTCAGAAACTGCTTTTACCCTTTGAATTTCTACAGTAAGCAAATGACGTTGTATGTAAACAGTCAAGTTGGAATATAAAACATCGTTGGCTTGTGTCCAATCGGGAATTTCATTTGCCATGTATCAATCCAACGTGCTGTATTTACCTTTGTTGGAAAGGTATATTTCCATTCAATGAGCTACATTTACCTTGTGAATGTGGCCATGTTAGAGCTCTCTTGATAAATTTCCCGAGCTCGTACGCCCGTTTCATTTTATCATCAGTCCTGAGTTGTTCGCGCGAGTCATCTCTGGTGCCGGGTGGGCTGTTACCGAAGTTCTTAGTGACGTCACGTTTGTAGTGAATACCTCCATAACCTGTTGGTACACATGTGAACTTGTTAAGATATCATGATGAGTTAAACAGTGCGAATCAAGAAATGTTTAGATAAATATATATGACATGTAAATTCGTGAGAAAAGCAAATCATCAATGCAAATATCTCACAAAAAGAGTGGTTTTCGAGTCCTAAAAAGAAACGAGATATGTTGTCTTGTTAACCCCTTCATTCCTAGCGGGTAAGTTTACTCAACCAGATTGGTGAAAAGATGTTTCCATTACATTTAGCTATATCATAATTTACGTACGTCAGCTTATAGTGATTAACGGATATTTACAACAATTTACGGTGTCTTACAGTGTTTAAAAGTGATAAACGGTTACCGCTGGTTTTGTATATGCTTCTCCAAAGAACGACGGAAAAGCATATTTATCAATCGTCATGAAAGTAAATATATTTTCCAAAACAAGGGAGATACATTCAACTGATTCCCCGAAACATTGCAGGGTTATTACCTGATTATTAAACAACGTTTCTTCATTTTTTGTAATTTCTGTAGTCACGATCGTATGAACATAATTAGGAATATAATCTTTTTATTTAAAAAGCATAGGGTTGGTTAATATGTCTATTTAGTGTAAACGACACTGTACATTTGTCAAATCATTCAAACCCTTTTGTGATAAAAGGAGAAAAATGACGAATAACGTTTTTCCTAAACACTTTTACTGTGATACTGCAAACAGTGAAGAATATACTGTGATACTGTAAACAGTGAAGGATATACTGTGTTACTGTAAACAGTGAAGGATATACTGTGATACTGTAAACAGTGAAGGATATACTGTG
>NW_018407520.1:410050-474688 GCF_002113885.1 Mizuhopecten yessoensis
TACTGTAAACAGTGAAGGATATACTGTGCTACTGTAAACAGTGAAGGATATACTGTGCTACTGTAAACAGTGAAGGATATACTGTGCTACTGTAAACAGTGAAGGATATACTGTGCTACTGCAAACAGTGAAATATTTATTGTTACTCAGTAAATATTGAATTATATTCTGTTATTCTTTCAACAAAGAAATATATAGTGTGATACTGTAAACATTGAACTATATACTGTAAGAGTGTTAAGCAGCTAATTAAATGTTGACATGCTTCTCAAAAACGGTTTGAAATCTAAGACTGTCTCTATATAACGAATAAGGAATGGCTACTTACAATAACCGCAGGACATCGCACAGTTGATATCCATATAATCCGGGTTTATGTAACACTCCCCAGTGGAAGCCCAGTATCCGCATTGGTCGTTACTGTCGGAACAGCCTAGGGTACAACCAACATGTATGTATTACTATTCGTGTCAAAACAATTGGGAATACATCAGAAAAGGCCATGTTAATAATAGATATAAGCTTACCTTCACACAACTCGACACTTTTGTCCATATATTTACATATTCATATTGTTGTTTCATGTCTACGTATAGTTAACGTAACTTAGTGAGTATATTGTACTGCCATATTACTATTTTCCGATGTTCCAAATCTGAGACGTATAGGTGAACACCACTCACCTAGTGCATTTCAACTGTAGACCTACATCTCAGAATGTCGAGCCTTCTCCAGCGCCTAATGTCTATTCATGTTAATCACAAACACCTCCGGGAAATGGACCATGAACAAGTATTAACAAGTATTGTAGTGGATAAGAACAATATAAAGATCCATACAAATAACCGTGAGAGACGTCGGAACCAAAAACAAAATTATCACAGAGGGACTAGGAATTCTAAAATAAATGGTAAAACCACTGGAAGTCGAAAAGAACATTACAAGTGTAACAATTAAGGATGCCCCAACGGAAATGTCTGATTCCACCCTGACCACATGTATGGGTCAATTCGGCGAAGTAATTAGCGGATCAGTCCGGCGTGGCTTGATTAGAAACACTACCGTCGAAAACGGTACAAGTTATGTGCAGATGCTAAGGTGCCAACCTACCCTCCCTCTGGCAACTAACATGGGAAGACGAAGGAGCACACGAGGAAGAGATAACCACAACAGATCAAGAGCCTGAGGACGAAGTCATTCAAACTGCTTCGGTTACTGAGACACAGACGGACTCTGGGAAGTGCGTGTTGTTAGGTGCCTCAAACTGTATGAGGCTTCCGTTTACGGACAACATCATCAACGCATCAGTATCAGGTGTATCGTTTGGAGACATCGAGAAAGACAGAGAACGCGAAAAGGTTAGTAGAATTAGATGATAACACTATTGTTGACAAAATTATAATATCACTGGGTACCAACGATATTACAAAGAGTAAACAACACCTTGACAACGTAGTAATCAATGTCACAGAGGCGCTTACAAAAGTAGAAAGTGCATTTCCGGATGTTAAAGAAATAGGAGTGTGTACAATAATCCCGCGCTACGGCAAAGGAAACAATGCGAACAATAGAAATGAACATACGCAGACTGTCAACACATTCCTATCCACGTTATGTCAACGTAAGCACAAACTGTTCTCTACAGACACATGGAGTGCTTTTCTGCATCATGGTCTACCAGCCCGCTCGAGATATGCAGCCAATAATCCCTCAGGTATCCACATTAGCGAAGCAGGAGCTGAGAGCATGATACGACTGCTACTCGAATTCGCTCACAGTGAATGTATTCTAGATATGCATAAAACCCCTAACCGTACTGGTAAAACTAAAAAGAGAGTTTTAAGTAGTCCATCAACACCCACTGGCAGCGAAAAACCACGCTCGAAAACGAGCAAACGAGAGGACGATACTTCTACTTCTACTTCTAAATGGAACTGACCAACTTCAACAATTTGAAGATAAAATGTCAGACGAGGAGTGAAACATGGAAAGAGAGTGTTTTTAAAAGATACGAGATGGTCTAATTTGCGTTTGAATGGTGACGGTAGAGGGCTGATTTGAATAATTCCGTTGTGGGGCTCGAAATAATGTCAGGTGGGAGTTTATTCCACTCGGGTATAGTTCGAGGGAAGAATGATGCCTTTCTGGTCTGGGTTTTTGAGTGGGGAATTTGATACGAAAACTGGTGGTTTGTTCGGGATTTTCTAACTGTAGGGATTAATCTGTCTGATTTTACGATAGCGACTTTCTGGTTTACAATGTTATGAAGCATGGTCAGACGAGCATCTCTACGTCTATCTGCTAGAGGGCGCAGCTTTAGGTGGTCCAACATTTCTGACACACTGGAGGTACGATGGTTGTACCTGTGCTTATTGAGCACATAGCGCGCTGCCCTTCGCTGGACCATTTCCAACTTGTCAATATTTGTTTGGGTGTGAGGGTCCCATACTGTACAGGCATACTCAAGTGATGGTCGAACTAATGATTTGTATGCCTGTACTTTGGCTGATGTTGAGCCAATTTTAAGATTTCGTCTTAAAAAGCCTAGCGTAGAATTTGCTTTTGGGCAGATAGTATTTATATGTGAATCCCATTTAAGGTCAGATGACAGTGTTACACCTAGATACTTGGCCTGACTAAGATGTTCCAGTATGTGTCCATGTAAAGTATAATTATGGACTATTGGAGTTTTGATAATGAGAGTCAGGAGCTTACTAATACCACTTCGTAATTAACACATCGTGACTTTATATATATATAATACCTCGTATTAGTATGTATAGTGTGTGCCTACGAATTGGATCCAAAGTGTCCTGTACTTGATCATTGATAGTATATTCATTAAAGTATGTATGTAAGTATGTATATAAACTGTTTTCCTTATCCATACACCCTATTATGCAGAACGGCAATAACTCTTACTAAAGGTAAACGGGCTTAGAGACCATAAGAAAAGATACAAAATGTTCCAATGGATCAATACACAAAAGTATCAAATTATTTGTTTACAAGAAACACATTGTACAAACCAAGACATGGTGAAATGGAACTTAGAATGGAAAGATACTGGGGGTCGAACAGTAATAGTATATTGAATAATGGTACGTCAGAATCAAGAGGAGTAGCAACATTATGGAAAAACAACCTAAATTTAACAATGACGGAAGTTAAAGGGACAATGAAGGCAGAGTCATATCCTGTATATTAGGATCCGATACAAAGTCAATAAACATAATTCATGTATACTCACCCAATAAAGGACATGAGAGAAAATAATTTATCAAATCACTTCATAATATCTTTGAAAATAATTATAATTCCAAAACAGTTGTTATGTGAGACTGTGTAAAGGATAGCGTCCCTTCTCAAAACAATGATTACATAGGTAACGTAGACTTCAAATCATTTATGTCAAATTTTGAGTATATTTGGAGAAGCGTAATGCAGTTGCTGAAAAATATACTTTTGAGAGAGGAGTATCCAAATCCAGAATAGACTTAATCCTTACAGAAGCACACATCAACAATTTCATCATAGAAACAAACATTACACACTGCCCTTATACATGTAGCCGTCACAATGCGTTAATTAGCAATGAATGAAATCCAGAGAGGTAACTGGAAAACCATAAAAAGTGATTTATTCAGTAATGCATTTGAAATTAGTTGGAACCGCTGGAAAGAAGAGATTAAAACACATGATAATATATTGGACTGGTGGGAAATCATAAAAACCAGGATAAAATCCTTATCTATAGAAATAGGAAGAAAGATTAGTATACCTGAAAAGGAACTTACACAAACTGAGCATGAACTAGAAAATATAGTCAACAAAACTTCAGAGGAACAGGCCACACTAGAAAGGATCAACAAATAAAAAATAAAAATAAAGATTACCATAGCAATAACGCTGATGCAACTAGAGTCAGATCAAGAGAACAAACATACGAAGAATATTATGTATGTTATATGGAATACTTTAATCAACGATTTTCATAATTTTGACATTAGGACCCCACATGAACCCTTAGTGGACCGATGGCGATTGCATGCAACATATGTTTACTGTTTTGTCTTTTGATTTTTGGATTTATTGAATAATATTTCTTGTAGTACATACTGTAATACTGTAAACAATGAAGTGTATACTGTGAACAATGAAGTATATACTGTGAACAATGAGGTATATACTGTAAACAATGAAGTATATACTGTGAACAATGAAGTATATACTGTGAACAATGAATTATATACTGTAAACAATGAAGTGTATACTGTAAACAATGAAGTGTATACTGTGAACAATGAAGTGTATACTGTAAACAATGAAGTGTATTCTGTAAACAATGAAGTGTATACTGTGAAAAATGAAGTGTATTCTGTGAACAATGAATTATATACTGTAAACAATGAAGTGTATACTGTAAACAATGAAGTGTATACTGTGAACAATGAAGTGTATACTGTAAACAATGAAGTGTATTCTGTAAACAATGAAGTGTATACTGTGAAAAATGAAGTGTATTCTGTGAACAATGAATTATATACTGTAAACAATGAAGTGTATACTGTAAACAATGAAGTGTATACTGTGAACAATGAAGTGTATACTGTAAACAATGAAGTGTATTCTGTAAACAATGAAGTGTATACTGTGAAAAAAAAGTGTATTCTGTGAACAATGAAGTATATACTGTGAACAATGAAGTATATACTGTAAATAATGAAGTATATACTGTAAACAATGAAGTATATACTGTGAACAATGAAGTATATACTGTAAATAATGAAGTATATACTGTAAACAATGAAGTGTATACTGTGAACAATGAAGTATATACTCTAAACAATGAAGTGTATACTGTGAACGATGAAGTGTATACTGTAAACAATAAGTGTAGACTATGAACAATGAAGTATATACTGTAAACAATGAAGTGTATACTGTGAACAATGAAGTATATACTCTAAACAATGAAGTGTATACTGTGAACGATGAAGTGTATACTGTAAACAATAAGTGTAGACTATGAACAATGAAGTATATACTGTAAACAATGAAGTATATACTGTGAACGATGAAGTATATACTGTGAACATTGAAGTGTATACTGTGAACAATGAAGTACTGTGAACAATGAAGTATATACTGTAAACAATGAAGTATATACTGTGAACGATGAAGTATATACGGTGAACGATGAAGTATATACTGTGAACATTGAAGTGTATACTGTGAACAATGAAGTACTGTGAACAATGAAGTATATACTGTAAACAATGAAGTATATACTGTGAACGATGAAGTATATACTGTGAACATTGAAGTGTATACTGTGAACAATGAAGTACTGTGAACAATGAAGTATATACTGTAAACAATGAAGTATATACTGTGAACGATGAAGTATATACTGTGAACATTGAAGTGTATACTGTGAACAATGAAGTACTGTGAACAATGAAGTATATACTGTAAACAATGAAGTATATACTGTGAACGATGAAGTATATACTGTGAACATTGAAGTGTATACTGTGAACAATGAAGTACTGTGAACAATGAAGTATATACTGTAAACAATGAAGTATATACTGTGAACGATGAAGTATATACGGTGAACAATGAAGTATATACTGTGAACATTGAAGTGTATACTGTGAACAATGAAGTACTGTGAACAATGAAGTATATACTGTAAACAATGAACTATATACTGTAAACAATGAAGTATAGACTGTAAACAATGAAGTGTATTCTGTAAACAATGAAGTATATACTGTGAACATTGAAGTGTATACTGTGAACAACGAAGTATATACTGTGAACATTGAAGTGTATACTGTAAACAATGAAGTGCATACTGTGAACAATGAAGTATATACTGTAAACAATGAAGTGTATACTGTAAACAATGAAGTGTATTCTGTAAACAATGAAGTGTATTCTGTGAACAATGAAATGTATACTGTGAACATTGAAGTGTATACTGTGAACAATGAAGTGTATACTGTAAACAATGAAGTGTATTCTGTAAACAATGAAGTGTATTCTGTGAACAATGAAATGTATACTGTGAACATTGAAGTGTATACTGTGAACAATGAAGTATATACTCTAACCAATGAAGTGTATACTGTGAACGATGAAGTGTATACTGTGAACAATGAAGTATATGCTCTAACCAATGAAGTGTATACTGGGAACAATGAAGTGTATACTGGGAACAATGAAGTATATAATGTAAACAATGAAGTATATACCGTAAACAATGAAGTATATACGGTGAACAATGAAGTATATGCTCTAACCAATGAAGTGTATACTGTTAACGATGAAATATATACTGTGAACGATGAAGTGTATAATGTGTACAATGAAGTCTATACTGTGAACAATGACGTATATACTGTAAATAATGAAGTATATACTGTGAACAATGGAGTATATACTGTGAACATTGAAGTGTATACTGTAAACAATAAAGTGTATACTGTGAACTATGAAGTATATACTGTAAATAATGAAGTATATACTGAAAACAATGAAGTATATAATGTAAACAATGAAGTATCAATGAAGTATATACTGAAAACAATGAAGTGTATACTATAAACAATGAAGTATATACCGTAAACAATGAAGTATATACCGTAAACAATGAAGTATATACGGTGAACAATGAAGTATATAATGTAAACAATGAAGTATATAATGTAAACAATGAAGTATCAATGAAGTATATACTGTGAACATTGAAGTATATACTGTAATCAATGAAGTTTATACTGTGAACAATGAAATGGATACTGTAAACAATGAAGTGTGAACGATGAAGTATATACGGTGAACAATGAAGTATATAATGTAAACAATGAAGTATCAATGAAGTATATACTGAAAACAATGAAGTATATACGGTGAACAATGAAGTATATGCTCTAACCAATGAAGTGTATACTGTGAACGATGAAGTATATACGGTGAACAATGAAGTATATACCGTAAACAATGAAGTATATAATGTAAACAATGAAGTATATACTGAAAACAATGAAGTATATACGGTGAACAATGAAGTATATACTCTAACCAATGAAGTGTATACTGTGAACGCTGAAGAATATACTGTTAATAATGACGCATATACTGTGAACAATGGAGTATATACTGTGAACAATGACGTATATACTGTAAATAATGAAGTATATACAATAAACAATAAAGTGTATACTGTGAACTATGAAGTATATACTGTAATCAATGAAGTTTATACTGTGAACAATGAAGTTTATACTGTGAACAATGACGTATATACTGTAAATAATGAAGTATATACTGTAAACAATGAAGTGTATACTGTGAACAATGAAGTGTATACTGTGAACGCTGAAGTATATACTGTTAATAATGAAGCATATACTGTGAACAATGAATTATATACCGTGATACTGTCAAAATGAAGTATATACTTTGATACTGTAAACACTGAAGTGGATACTGTACTATTGTAAACAATGAGGTATGCACTGTTATAATGTAAACAATGAAGTATATACTGTGAACAATGAAGTATATACTGTAAACAATGACGTATAAACTGTGATACTATAAACAATGAAGTATATACTCTTTGATGATGTAAACAATTAAATGATTAGGTTTATATCCTTTCTTAAATACAGCTGGATGAATCGAGAAATTCTTAAAAGTTTGGTCGGCAAATTCTATGCTTTAATCACAAATTGGATTCATATCACGATTTAGTGTAAACTACTTACACGTTCCGCATGAATACTGGCATGTACTATGCATGTACGCCGGGTTGCTGTTACACTCGCCGGTGGACGCCCAATACTCGCAATTTTCATTGTTATCGTAACAACCTGGGACATAAAACATATGTATACATGCTATTGTAATTTTTATGTCAAAGCAATTAGGATTAACAATATAATACAGATCTAATCAAGACACAAGTCTGTCGCTCGCTTTGACGTGGAATTTATATCAGTGTTTGATAGCTCCTGACTACAATGTTTGCAACACATTTTTGGATTGTGCTTCTGAATGCGGCTTGTGGTTTCGTTTTGAGGACGTGACAGTACTTTGATTTAACCAATATTTTAATGGGAGCCGTCGATAATAAGGTCAGGGACGCTTACTGCTCCGGAACACGTGGTCTTGCTCCCGTTAGCCGTTTTCAATGGTCCCTACGTGAATTATTCGTTTGTTAATTGTTTGTCATAGTTTTATCTATTATAATGTCGAAATACCGGGTTCATTTCGAGTGACCTTAGAAAAACCCATCAGTACCTGATGAATAAAATGGCCATATGGTTAATTGAAATGTTGAAATCTAGGATTCCCTTCTTCGTCTTTCTAGTGATTATTTTCCAACACAAGTTTGCTGACTCTGCCGGTGGAGTATCAGTCCCCGAGGTTGGGTGGGCTATCAGTCCCCGAGGTCGGCCGTACTATGCTGGTAGACTATCAGTCCCCTAGGATGGGTGGGCTATCAATCCCCGAGGTCGGCCGTACTATGCTGGTAGACTATCAGTCCCCTAGGATGGGTGGGCTATCAGTCCCCGAGGTCGGCCGTACTATGCTGGTAGACTATCAGTCCCCTAGGATGGGTGGGCTATCAGTCCCCGAGGTCGGCCGTACTATGCTGGTAGACTATCAGTCCCCTAGGATGGGTGGGCTATCAGTCCCCGAGGTCGGCCGTACTATGCTGGTAGACTATCAGTCCCCTAGGATGGGTGGGCTATCAGTCCCCGAGGTCGGCCGTACTATGCTGGTAGACTATCAGTCCCCTAGGATGGGTGGGCTATCAGTCCCCGAGGTCGGCCGTACTATGCTGGTAGACTATCAGTCCCCTAGGATGGGTGGGCTATCAGTCCCCGAGGTCGGCCGTACTATGCTGGTAGACTATCAGTCCCCTAGGATGGGTGGGCTATCAGTCCCCGAGGTCGGCCGTACTATGCTGGTAGACTATCAGTCCCCTAGGATGGGTGGGCTATCAGTCCCCGAGGTCGGCCGTACTATGCTGGTAGACTATCAGTCCCCTAGGATGGGTGGGCTATCAGTCCCCGAGGTCGGCCGTACTATGCTGGTAGACTATCAGTCCCCTAGGATGGGTGGGCTATCAGTCCCCGAGGTCGGCCGTACTATGCTGGTAGACTATCAGTCCCCTAGGATGGGTGGGCTATCAGTCCCCGAGGTCGGCCGTACTATGCTGGTAGACTATCAGTCCCCTAGGATGGGTGGGCTATCAGTCCCCGAGGTCGGCCGTACTATGCTGGTAGACTATCAGTCCCCTAGGATGGGTGGGCTATCAGTCCCCGAGGTCGGCCGTACTATGCTGGTAGACTATCAGTCCCCTAGGATGGGTGGGCTATCAGTCCCCGAGGTCGGCCGTACTATGCTGGTAGACTATCAGTCCCCTAGGATGGGTGGGCTATCAGTCCCCGAGGTCGGCCGTACTATGCTGGTAGACTATCAGTCCCCTAGGATGGGTGGGCTATCAGTCCCCGAGGTCGGCCGTACTATGCTGGTAGACTATCAGTCCCCTAGGATGGGTGGGCTATCAGTCCCCGAGGTCGGCCGTACTATGCTGGTAGACTATCAGTCCCCTAGGATGGGTGGGCTATCAGTCCCCGAGGTCGGCCGTACTATGCTGGTAGACTATCAGTCCCCTAGGATGGGTGGGCTATCAGTCCCCGAGGTCGGCCGTACTATGCTGGTAGACTATCAGTCCCCTAGGATGGGTGGGCTATCAGTCCCCGAGGTCGGCCGTACTATGCTGGTAGACTATCAGTCCCCTAGGATGGGTGGGCTATCAGTCCCCGAGGTCGGCCGTACTATGCTGGTAGACTATCAGTCCCCTAGGATGGGTGGGCTATCAGTCCCCGAGGTCGGCCGTACTATGCTGGTAGACTATCAGTCCCCTAGGATGGGTGGGCTATCAGTCCCCGAGGTCGGCCGTACTATGCTGGTAGACTATCAGTCCCCTAGGATGGGTGGGCTATCAGTCCCCGAGGTCGGCCGTACTATGCTGGTAGACTATCAGTCCCCTAGGATGGGTGGGCTATCAGTCCCCGAGGTCGGCCGTACTATGCTGGTAGACTATCAGTCCCCTAGGATGGGTGGGCTATCAGTCCCCGAGGTCGGCCGTACTATGCTGGTAGACTATCAGTCCCCTAGGATGGGTGGGCTATCAATCCCCGAGGTCAGCCGTACTATGCTGATAGACTATCAGTCCCCTAGGATGGGTGGGCTATCAGTCCCCGAGGTCGGCCGTACTATGCTGGTAGACTATCAGTCCCCGAGGTCGGCCGTACTATGCTGGTAGACTATCAATCCCCGAGGTCGGCCGTACTATGCTGGTAGACTATCAATCCCCGAGGTCGGCCGTACTATGCTGGTAGACTATCAATCCCCGAGGTCGGCCGTACTATGCTGGTAGACTATCAATCCCCGAGGTCGGCCGTACTATGCTGGTAGACTATCAATCCCCGAGGTCGGCCGTACTATGCTGGTAGACTATCAATCCCCGAGGTCGGCCGTACTATGCTGGTAGACTATCAATCCCCGAGGTCGGCCGTACTATGCTGGTAGACTATCAATCCCCGAGGTCGGCCGTACTATGCTGGTAGACTATCAATCCCCGAGGTCGGCCGTACTATGCTGGTAGACTATCAATCCCCGAGGTCGGCCGTACTATGCTGGTAGACTATCAGTCCCCTAGGATGGCTATAACCTTGCAGCTTAAATTCATTCTGGTACGTTTAACATGAAATACTATAAGAGAATAAATTATCGGTTGTATTGGAAAAAATAAATATGTGTAACGCAATGAAGAATTGGATACGCACGTTTTGCATTTCGCGGACTCTATTTCTACATGTTTCCGATTACTGTGACTTAGATTTTCATTTTTAGATGTTTTGTACCACTGCGGATTTCCAATTGAAATAGTTATATACATCTTTAATTTCTGACAGTTACATTTGACAGAAAAGGAACTTACCGCCAAGGTACTCATAGGGAACGCTGTTTCTTTTCAGGGTTTTTTCTTTCGCTATATGTAAATGAACACAATACAAGTTACTTGAAATGCTTGTATTTTGTATGTTTAATTGACTGAAAGTGTTTTACTTATGTATACATTATGCCAATGTGTCCCCGTAGACATGCTGGATAACTGTAACGCATTGGCCCCTGGGAAATATTACATGCTTTAAACAGACTAAAGCCAATTAAACCATGGCGTCTACATATTGAAAACATAATATAACCCGTGGAACCATATGGTATACTATTAAAAACATAATATAACCCGTTGAACCATATGGTATACTATTAAAAACAATATAACCCGTTGAACCATATGGTATACTATTAAAAAAATAATATAACTGAACCATATGGTATACTATTGAAAACAATATAACCCGTTGATCCATATGGTATACTATTGAAAACAATATAACCCGTTGATCCATATGGTATACTATTGAAAACATAATATAACCCATTGAACCATATGGTATACTATTGAAAACAATATAACCCGTTGAACCATATGGTATACTATTGAAAACATAATATAACTGAACCATATGGTATACTATTAAAAACATAATATAACTGAACCATATGATATACTATTGAAAACAAAATATAACCCATTGAACCATATGGTATACTATTAAAAACATAATATAACCCATTGAACCATATGGTATACTATTGAAAACATAATATAACCTGTTGAACCATATGGTATACTATTGAAAACATAATATAACCCGTTGAACCATATGGTATATTATTAAAAACACAATATAACCCATTGAACCATATGCTATGCTATTAAAAACAATATAACCCATTGGACCATATGGTATACTATTAAAAACATAATATAACCCATTGAACCATATGGTATACTATTGAAAACATAATATAACCCATTGAACCATATGGTATACTATTGAAAACATAATATAACCTGTTGAACCATATGGTATACTATTGAAAACATAATATAACCCGTTGAACCATATGGTATATTATTAAAAACACAATATAACCCATTGAACCATATGGTATACTATTAAAAACATAATATAACCCATTGAACCATATGGTATACTATTGAAAACATAATATAACCTGTTGAACCATATGGTATACTATTGAAAACATAATATAACCCGTTGAACCATATGGTATATTATTGAAAACGCAATATAACCCATTGAACCATATGCTATGCTATTAAAAACATAATATAACCCATTGGACCATATGGTATGCTATTAAAAACATAATATAACCCTTTGAACCCTATGGTATACTATTCAACACAGAACATAGCCTATTAAACAATTTGAAATAATGTAAAACGAATGCAATACGAAACAGTTGGGAAGTATCATGAAACGAATAATAGCACATCAAGCTGCCGGGAGTGGGAAAGAAAAGTAACAAAGTTAATTGTACAAAAATAGGTGCACATTTTACCCTAAGATAAATCAATGTAAATGTTCACCTTGTCTGAGATTCTTCTCCTTGGTATCCCTAGCCTTTAGGACTTTACTCATCGCCTCTACAAAATTGAGCTTAGATGCCTGACCTTCCTTGTCGGCAAGTTGGTGACTATCGACGTTCATCAGTTTGGAGGCGTAGATAATCTGAATCAACTGAAAGTAATTATCAGAACTCTATATGATGGATGCCGATCCTAGATTAGGGAGGTATTACTGGGTTAGGATACAGGATTGTTAATGTTTTACAAGGTCAGTTTCAAGACAGGAGCAGGTTTTAAAGAGTGCTGATTCACAACAAATAGATTGTACTATTTGTGGAGATATAACAGTGTGGGGATCCGAGATGGAGAAGATTTGGCAAGTCGCGGATCCAGGACAGAAGAGATGTAACAAGCAGCGGACCGAAGATGGCAGAGGTTTCACAAGGTTGAAATCCAGAATATAAGAGATTTCACTGGCTGGGTGCAGATCATACATGAAGGAGGTTTTACATGGTAAACATTCTTTGTGTATTTCTCCTTTCTCGTGGTACATATATGTTTCTGTTACAACTAAAAAGTGCCGAAACTTATTATTCCTTGTCATAATATATGTCGCGTGAGTGTTATTTTCCACCTATTACATTTTTATTTGGTGATCCTCTGAGACATTCGGTAAGTTTAAGAAAACATTGCATGAATGGTGAAATTTTATTTTGGTTGTGTAATAAACAAAAAATATACTGATTACGAAGTGTACACATATATCGAAAAAGAAGAATGACAATTAATCAAAATTTGTAAACTTGTTGAATGTAAAACTGGAGAAATGCACAGTCTGACCCTGGATTCGCACCCGGGACACTCAAGACGAACGCTCTAAAGTGTTGAGCTACCTGGTTCCGGGCAATCGATCCTGTACATATCCGCTGCATTCTTCCCTCCTTTTTTAATTGGCACCGAAACACAACAGTATTTACAATCCAGGTTTTGTTATCCCCTTGCCATTACCCCATTCACCCAGAACTTACACCACTGTAGCAGGAGAGAGACTGCCTGACTGCGATTCAAACCCGGGCCCCACCGAACTTTCGACGAACGTTTCACCAATAAAAGGTCACTGTATGGTATAAAATGCATACGCCTCACCAAAATGTAGTAGTGTGGTTGCGATTTGTTTAAGTGAAACTACTTGACATACGCGAACAGCATGGTGATAAACAAGCAAAGAGGGAGGCGAACGACAGGAGGGAGGTAATTCGGTTAACAGAGTCACCCTATGCTATGTGTGTACAATTATCGCCTTGCGTAGATGTCTAACATAGGACGGACTAGATTAAGGTAAAGGGTACAGATACATCAGATATAATTGCAACAAAAAGCGTTCCACTCAAAGTCTTTCAGTCTATGAATATTATCCATACAGAAGATGAAGCAAAAAATGTGTTTTCTATGGCTTAGAGTAACTTTCCCCGTCAAACTTTTTGGCATTGTGCCCTTAAATTTGACGCTCGTGTTCTTTACTGTGCTGATATAACTCATTGATTGAAACGCTGGTAACGTGTTGGGTTTGTCATGTAAATGTCCTGAGTTAAACCTTTCCAATTTCCTGGGTTTTTTAGTTCTATTTCAAACATCCATACTTGGAATTACTATAATTAGGTCAAATGCATTATAACGTGTGTTTTTTTTGGAAGACGTCTTTTGAAAAGGACTGAAACAACTGTTTTAAATTATTTGTATCTATGACCTTTACCGTAATTTGGTGAAATATTGCATATACAGACAAAAAAATATATATATATATAGATTTATATGTACATATATTTAAACGGTTATTGAAAAAAAAGTTAATTTTTGTAATTTTAGTAAAACAAAGTAAAGATAGTTTAACAATTCAGACTGAAGAAAATGATAATTTTGTAGCAGACCAAGAGGTAATTTCGCTCAGAATTTGACAAGGATGTCGACTCGCCTATCTAATCCATGTAATTTTTATTGCGATTAAATAAAATAGAGCCGCTAGGTTAGCGAGCAAGAAAAAGAGAAAGGAAGAAAAAAACGAAAAGCGAGCAAGAGAATACACAAAAAAATAAGCAATAAAAGAAACAACAACAAAACGCAACCAAACAAAAACAAAAGACGGAAACGAAAAAACCCAGTGCATAAGTACGAAATAAGAAACTATTTAAACAGAAATATGTTGCTTGTGTAGACAAGAAAAATTAATGCTGCAATACGAATTGAAAATAAAAACATTTAAACACTTGAAATTTGAAACATTTAGACGTCTAAAACAATGCAATTTTAATCAAACCGATACCTAACGTAGGATATGACTATTGACATCGAATAAATCAATTACAGACCATGTACATTTTTATAACGTGTTAATAACATATGATGGACATTGATTGGGGGAAAACAAATCACAACACTGTTAAATTGATGGAAATAAGAGGAGACAACTTGTGCAATATTCGTTATGTAAAAGAGAACAGAACTATGCAGTTTTACTTTAAATATTTTTTAAGCTGTGTTTTGTGAAGCAAATAATAATCAAAATAAGTCAACAAACTATAGAAATGCAAAAATACGAACATACCGACAGCAAAATGGAAGACTACCAGACAGCTATAAACTTACCACTGCGATCAGCGCCACTGTTATCCCGGTACCCGCCATGTCTGTCTATTAGGGATGCTGTCGGAACACTGTGTATCAGACCACAGGATTCCCATGTATTTTATACTGGTACACTGCGACAATTACATATGTGACATCTGTAAATCTGTGTAAACTTTTACGTAATTGTCTATTATGTATCATTACGTATCTACAAACATTTTTGAATGTCAAACTCAAATAAAATTCGTTGCAAATATATAAAAATGAGGACGGAGATAATTGCCTTGAATTCAACTGTCAGCACAATACCTACTTCTGATATTTAAAGGGTTTTCTTAGTCTAGCGTATTGTTCTTTGATGGTAATTTTATGAGTATATTTTTATACGCCCGTCAAATTTGACGGAAGTATTATGGTATGACGTTGTCCGTCCGTCCGTCCGTCCGTCCGTCCGTCCGGCCGGCGTAAACTTTTGTTTGTCCGGCAATCTCCTCCTACATTTTTCGACCGATCTCTTTGAAACTTAGTAGGCTAAATAATCATGGTACGAAGTTGTGTCTACCTTAACAGAATTTTGATTCGACAATTTTACCGAAAGCTATTGTCCTTTGTTCATTTCAGTATTTGATTTTTGTCCGGCAATCTCCTACATTTTTCAACGGATCTCTTTGAAACTTAGTAGGCTAAATAATCATGGTATGAAGTTGTGTCTCCCTCAACAGAATTTTAATTCAACAAATTTTGCAAAAGTTATTGCCCTTTGTTCATTTCAGTATTTAATTTTTGTCCGGCAATCTCCTCCTACATTTTTTATCCGGAAATTTTCTCCTACATTTTTATAGCATGGCAGCTAACCACTGCCGATCATATTTCTATGTAAGAAAGTATATAACACTATATGGAATTCGACGGGCGTATATTATTCCGCCCCGCGCTACTCTTGTTTTGTTATAAAGCGTGGACGTTTCATGTTCATATTAACTTATGTCGTTCATGACTGGGTCCAAATCTTACTCCTGTATTATTGTATTAAGTTTTTTCAATTACAAATTAAATAAAGCAAAGTAACACACGCCAGCAAAACAAAAACAAAAAATACTCCACAAAACTCGAATGTGTTTGTGGATACAAAGAGACAGAAGGTGACACCAATACAAATATGTTCCCTCGGGAATAAGTAAGCTTCCGGTTCGATGCAAATATTGTCGTGAAGTTGATATTGATACAGTTCGATACATTGAATTTAAAATAAAATCTTTTCAAGGGGCGTTTGACACAATACTACGATAGGCAGTTTGTAACATACCATAGGATATATAAAAACAGTGATAGTTCATGGTTGTGAAGGCAGTGATTCTTAAACATCCCAGGGAAAGAAGATGATTCATTATTCAAACATATGTCAAATGAACTTTGTACTTTGTACATGATGTTGATATTGGCTTTTGTCTACTTTTATTAGAGATAATTGGAATAGTTAGCTGTGTGGTTTGGAGGTACAATCAAGTTATTAGAACTAGCTATAAAGTTAGACCGTATGATTTGATTCGATGATTACGTGGTTCTTTCAATGTAATACATTAGGTAATGTCAATTGCTTTATTGGTATTTCACATACTGGTATTCTAACGTATTATAGAACGGATGTGTCCTTTGGACATGCCAATTTTTCCCATTACTCTGACGAGCATGAAGTAATGACTTCCTTTTACATTAATGACAAAGTCGTTGAATGACGCTCTCTTAAAAAGCTCGAAAGACTCAACCACTCTGAGCCTGACGATAGTACACGATAAAAGCGTGTTCTTGTTAATATATTATTGGGAAACGATATATGTATCCGTGTCAACAATGGATAAAATGTATTTGTAACGTAAGCGTCTTAAACAAAGTCTCAATGCAAGTGCATCCTAGCTGTTTAAACAAATGTGGGGGATATGGTTTGGTTTGGTTTGGTTTAGTATTGTTTCACGTCCTATTAACAGCTATGGTCATTTAAGGACGGGGTAGATATAGTTTGAACGAGCAACGAAAAGCAATTGAACCACAAAAAATACATTTGCACAGCAGAGATATTTGATGTAAATGCATTTAAAAATTTCAAAGTAACGTTAAACAAATTATGTAGAAATGAATCGATGACCCAGAAATTTCCAAATATCCTCCCCTGGCCGAGACATACCAGATTCTGTAAAAATGGTAGTTTCTACTCCTGCTTAACACTCAGCAATTTAGAAGTGGGACGACTGGTTCGCCCGTTGTCAGTATAATGTGACCGGGTGGGGTGTCCTGCTGGGTGTCTTAGGCAGTATGTTTCGGTGAGGTAGCACTATACAGTCGGTATCAATTCCGCGCTATTACAAGGAGACAGACACGAACATATCGCAGCCTCCCAAAACACACACGCATACTCTACACTGCATCTTGCACACAGGGGAGTCGTCCTTGAATGACCATAGCTGTTGATAGGACGTTAAACAATACTTAACCAAACCAAAACAAACCATCCAAATAATCACCAAACAAATATGAGAGAGTTTTCCGTTACATCCTCAGGGTAGAGGATACTTATTTTTCTTCGTTTCTAATATTTCTTATCACAACTCCATCGATAGTAGTCTGTCATGTTTGTAAAGAAAATTGCAAGTGGCATATATAAATTACCATTCACATTTTGTAACGTAACAATGTAGCGCGTGCTGTTTTGTACGAGGCTACATCCCCTTAAGGGGATTGGGGTGTCAAGCTGATCATTACCGGCAAAAGTGGGAGACACGCCAGTGAAGGGTAGGATAAATACTAATTGTACGTCATTACGTTTCGGGTTCGTATGTGTATGTTGTTATCATTTTCGTGTCGTTGACATATACAATTGCTCAAGTGGGTTGCATTGCAGTTTACATCATCTGACATGTATGACAAACTTGAGGAAATGAATATACAAAGTTCATGTTTTTGTGCTCAACGCAACGTACTGGCCTAAAGGGTGATGTAAAAATTATGATAATCGACGCGACGTCATGACCATTTTACCAGTGCATTGAAGACAATGGGCACAACGCAGAAATGACGACGTTGATATAATGGCTAGAAATAAACGAATTAAGAAAGTAATCTATTTATAACGTTTGTATGTCCATTAAGAAAGTCAAACAAAGTAAATATAATTGGTACTATATGACCATTTCAACTATTGAGGACTTATCAGGTGTACCAAAGGCTTAAAGTATGAAAACAGCGTCGGAACTGTTCCAAAACATATCTAGAAGTAACGCGAATGGGAAAAGTGAATGTCAACCATTAACACCGTAACCTTTTGGCTACAACAGTTAAATATTTCTTTAACTAGTATCTCACGTAAAACCGTGAAAGAATAGACATGCGGTATCTCATGGCATTGTAAGAGGCCACGGTGGCCAAGTGGTTAAGGCGTCTGACATTCTGCTACCACTAGCCCTCCACCAATGGGTCACGGTGGCCAAGTGGTTAAGGCGTCTGACATTCTGCTACCACTAGCCCTCCACCAATGGGTCACGAGCCTACGCGGGGCAGTCCATATTTGTTTGGTGATTAGTTGGATGGTGTGGGTTTGGTTTAGTATAGTTTGACGTCCTATCAACAGCTATGGGCATTGCAGGACGGTCTCCCCTGTGTGCAAGATGTATGCGTGTAGTGTATGCGTGTGTTTTGAGAAGCTGCGATATGTTCGTGTTTCTCCTTGTTATAGCGCGGACCTGATGCCGACTATATAGTGCTACCTCACTAAAACTTACTGCCTGACAACCAGCAGAACACCCTATCCGCACACATTATAGCGACAACGGGCGAATCAGTCGTCCCACTCCTTAATTGCTGAGCGTTAAGGAGGAGTAGAAACTACCATTTTTACAGACTCGGGTATGTCTCGGCCACGGAACAGAACCCAAAGCCTTCCTCACAGAGGCGAACGCTCAACTATTGTATTTAAAAATATCAGTACATCGGGGTTGAGAATCCATTTCATCTGAGTGTAAAAAAACTCTTTTTATAGATCCAATGGATGTCATTGTGGGATACAGGCAAGTTGGATTATTCCATTCAGACATCAGTTTCGGGAAAAAACTGGCATTATATAACTGAGTTCTTGGTATAGGAACATCAAAAATTCTATTGTGGCGAAGATGATAATTGTCAGTATTATCATTAATGTACGGTTGAATTATATCATAGACATGAGAGGGACATTTCCTATTATATATTTTATAAAAAGTAATATTTTGATGCAAATGTCTTCTTCTATTAAGTGTTATAAAACCAGATTCTCTATATAAGATAGCATGACTTGTTCCACGTCTTAACCCTAAGATAATACGTGCTGCTTCTAGTTGGATAGACTCCAAGACACTGCATTCATTCTGCGTGCAGTTTGCCCATATAATATTTGCATATTCCAGAATTGGACGTATAAATGTGATATATATAGTTTCGAGTGATTTTCTATCAATTTTGTATTTCAACATTCTAAGTATATTAATTCTTTTATAAGCTTTTTCGTATATATAGTTTATGTGGTTAGACCAATTAGCCTTGCTGTTGAAAAACAAACCTAGGTGTTTATGATTAGAAACATTAATAATTGATGATTCATCAAAATATAGGTTAGGATGCAGTGTCTCATAGTCAACCCGCCTCGAGAAGAGCAGGGCTACAGTTTTATCTGGATTAAAGATAATTCCCATTTTCTAGCCCAGATTGAAATTTTCCTTAGATCATCATTTAATATACTAGCACATTCTTGCCTGTCTCCCTCAATGAGACCATATAAGAAGGTATCATCAGCATATAGTTTGAAGTTTGAGGCCAATTCATCACCAATATCATTAATATATAGTAAAAACAAAAAAGGACCAAGGACTGAACCTTGGGGTCCCCCTGCCTGTAATGTTTTCCAATTAGACTTATACCCATCTATGACCACTCTCTGTTGCCTATCATGAAGGTATGATGTGAACCATTCTAACATATTATTACATATACCATATTATTTTAGTTAATAAATTAGACCGTCATGCCAAACTCTGTCAAAGGCTTTGCTAATTACACAGAAAATCATTCTGGCCTCTTTGCCTTTGTCTAAATGTTTTACAATTTCATCGTATATAATTAATAGCTGATACACTGTGGAATCCTTAGGTAAAAAGCCTGACTGATTCTTAGAAATAATGTTATATCTTGAGAGGTAACTTAACATATACTTAAAAACATTTTTTTTTCAAATAGCTTGCTAAATAGAGGGGTAACAGATATTGGTCTATAGTTGGATGGATCACTTTTATCTCCCTTGCCCTTATAAATTGGGGTAACATGAGCATTTTTCCATCTGTTTAGTAGCTTTCCGGTAGAAATAGATGTGTTGAATAAGGGATAGAGTGGTTTCACAAGAGATTGGGAAACCCCTTTTATGAATTTTGGAGGGATACTATCAGGGCCTGAAGGTTTATTAGTATTGAGTAGATCGAGCTGATCAAAAATGTCCTGTTCGGTTATGTCTATGGTTGAAAAGTTATGGCGGGGTCGGGGGCAGTCAGGAGGTAAATCGTCAGCATTCTTTTCAGTTACGGCAATCGAAGTGAAATAATCGTTAAAAGATTCCGCCTTATCTATGTGGTGGATTTTCAGTTCGCCGTTGATAATCAATGGAGAGTCATTTTCGTTTTTGTTTTTGAGATTCATAACCGATTTTGCAATACGACACCATTTTCCGGGGGGTATGGTTTTATCAATTAAAGAAGATTGAAGTTTAGATAAATATTTTTTTTTAGCTTCCCGGACTAAGGATATAACTTCATTCCGAATAGATCTAAATTTTGCCCAAGAAGATGGAGTATTATGTAGCTTAGCTTTGGAATGCTGGCGATTTCTTTGTCTAATTTTGAGTCTGATACCATTAGACATCCAAATTTTATCATTAGGTCTTATAGTTATTGTTTTATGGGGCACGAATAGGTCGATAGCAGTTAGGGTTTTATCAGTTAAAAGAGAGTTCATATTTTCAATATCACTTGTAATAAAAGATTCCAGTCAATGGACTTAAGATACTCATTTGCCCCGTCAAAGTCAGTGTTATTGAAGTATAATAAAGTCTTTTTATATGCATGTTTGTTTAAAGTTTTAAATTTCAGATCAGGACTAACTGGACAGTGATCACTACAAGAGGGAGGATGTACTATTGTATTTTTAATAAAGTTAACGTTGTTTGTTAGTATAGTGTCAAGTGATGTTGAGGTCTGGGAAGTAATCCTGGTAGGTTCAGTAACAGTGTTTTCTAACCCATATTTCAACAAAATTCTATGTAGATGTGAGTTTGGATTTAGATGTAACATGTCTTGATTGATATCACCTACCAGGACTACTAGCCAACTAGAGAGTTAGGGGGTCTATATATACAGCCAAGAAGAATAGGTTTATTATGGGTAGTTACTTCAGTCCATATTAATTCAAGATCATCTGTCTCAAGGTCAGGTCTACGTTTAATATTAATATTATGTTTAGTATAAATCAGAACTCCGCCACCATAATTATCTCTATCCTTTCAAAAAATATTACCAAAGTTTTCCAAAGATACAGCACTATCAGGAACTGCATTATCAAGATGAGTTTCAGAGACGCACAGTATATCGTATTCGGAGAATTCAGCATCAAGAATACGAGTTTTGTTCCTTAACGAACAAATATTGATATGACAAATAGAAATAAAATCTAGGTGGATGGTGGAGTTGGGTGGACCGGGGTATCACATAATAGATACATATCCTTATAGGATGGTTTTTTTTTGTAACACAAAAAGTTAGATAACATACAATATATCTCCTGTATACAAGTCAGTTGTCAGAATAATGTAGGACAGAATGGTGTGTATTACACATACACGCGATGTGCTATTTCAAACCCTATATTATATCAAGTTCCAGCCACTCATCAAAACTATACATAAACATGAACTGATCAACGATAAATTTAAAAAAAAAATATAAGTAAGTAAATGTCCTATATCTAAAAAAAAAAAAAATATAGTGAAATAATTGTTATACAATTTTAGAAATGTAAATTTGCTAACATTACTTGTGTGAGAAAATTCGTGAGAAAAATCGTAATATATAGACCAAATGATATCAGCCTTTACTACTGCCGTGCGGTAATAATATAATTATCATATAATACAGGCCATTTCCGTTCAATAAAAACGATATAGCACACGTACAATAAGCATGCAAATGAGTCTTGTCACCGTGGGAAACAGGTCATATTCCTACGCACTACAACCTCTACGTTTGTAAACAAAATGGCTGACCGAATAACTGTTTGCATTGATAACAGAGACAGGGGCACTGGGAGAATACAATTAACAAACGAGTTTAATAAATTCAATAATATATAAACACGAGTGTTAGCTTCACACAAATTCAACACCTGCTTGTTCAAATATCACTTGAACTTCTCCGACATACACACAATCAATGGCGAATACGTGTAACCGGTCAACTTCATCAGTGTTCCAGTTTCATGGCGGATTCCACAGTATATTTCCTGGCTCAGTGACAGGCGGGAAAAATCGAGGTTCACATTCGACAACAACCCTCTCCAAAGAAATGCGTTTGTGTTATAGAGAGTGACAATCACCCAAGTCCCTGTACATTTTTAAAAAATGCAGACCTCAATGTGTATTGTGATGACAGTTACCTTGACAGTGCACGCGCCGTTGTGCCAAATATGTGACGTCACTGCTATTTTCGTAAACACCAATTCGTGTGAATGGTTTTCGTATAAAAAATGATAATTAATGTTGTTATTATAATTATTAAAACATTAGTTGATGAAGAAAACTATGATTGTTTGTTCAATGAAAAGGTTCTCGGGAAGAAGTTTCTGAAATTATTTTTTGTGGCGCAGCGAGCTCCTTTCGTCAGCCATCGGTACAATTTATATAGAGGAGACGTGTGGAGAAAAAGAGTGTTTCTCGAATTATATAATAAATAGAATATAACACTCGTGTTCATGTAATATTAAATTTATTAAACTCGTTTATTAATTTCATATGCAATTAATAAACTCGTTCATTAATTCAATATTACATGTATTATGATGCTCCTGGAAGCTGGAGTTAGCTCCCTTCACTCACATTACGGAACACCTTGGTAGAACACGGCTACATCTTGACCGTATGTGTCGTTTCAGTGTCAACAGCTCGATTAAAATAATCTTTTCTGAACCTCGAGAGAAATATTTTGTTTTGCATTAATGCATCTAGTGACAGAAATAGTGTCCGATGTTTAGTTGTGTGAATTCACTGAGGGGATATCAGTTCTGCAGCCGAGTTGTCTCTAGGATTATCCTATTAAGGATAGGTACGTACATGACGACTCGCCAACTCATTTACATCGTATTCTTAACTTCTTACAATAACAACTTGTGTTACAAATCTTAATTTTGCAATATTAAATTTGCAATTTAATAAAAATAAAAGAATATTTTTAAACGATGGTTTTGCACACGAAAACATTTCAGATGCTTTTATGATGCTAAATGTTTGTATCCGAAGCCAGATATAGTGTCGTTCTATGCCTTTGTATGTATATCAGTTCCGAATCAACGTGCTTCATGAATCAATGATCTGAAATAGATCGCAAAGATACTGAAAGTATTCATAGACATAGGTTTCTACAAATCATTACATTTTCAAATAAAAGCATATTTTGCTCCAACCTTCTATCGATGTTAGTCCTAGCTATCAGAATACTTCATATTTACTCACACATATTAAGCTAACAAATTCAAGTTGCTATTTTCATCTCTGTTTCTTATTGCTAAATTCGATGTTGTAGCTTAGCGAGGTGTTTTTACAGATGGAGTCCTTTATAGCAGAAAGAAATAGAAATACCTTATCATTTTTATTTTCTAAAGTTGTTACAGAAAATGAATTATTGTTACAATAGCTAGGTCAAAAAAATTGCTTTGGTTTTAATTTCCAAAGCGTCATTTGTGATAGACTGTGTAACATTCGACAAGCAAACAAAGATATTTTTAAAGAATCTTTCGAGCAAAGTTTTCCATTTAAAAAGGGAAATACAGAGATAGATATCAAAGAGCTACGTTTAAAGGTGGGTAACTCCGAAAGGACTAGTTGCTAAAATGAAGTAGTTAATGTTTATTTCAGCTGCCAAATATGAACATACGGTTCACTTGTCAAGTTTTTGGGTACAAGAAGGTTTAATATATTCATCAAACCTATATGCAGTATTGAAAAATATAATACTTAATATATTGATTTATATTTCTCATTAAAAATCCTTCAAATGACCTAGTGATCGCAAAAGAAAACACAACAAACAACCAAATAATGTATATTTTTGTAGCCTTTCAAGTTTCGAAAAAGTTCTGCCTTTATTGTTCAAAAATATAATTTGCAAAATTTTTGGATTCCCCTTTTCAAATTGATAGGTTCAATATTTGCACATTTTGAAAATACATCCTATTTTGAATGTAAAATCGTATCCTCTAATACGTGTACGAAGTTGTGTTATGTGTACCGAAATCTCGTACTGTGTACCGAAATCTCGTACTGTGTACCGAAATCTCGTACTGCGACTTGTGTTAAGCGATTTTTCGGAAAAAAACATAACTGCTGCTTTGTGGCATAATTTACCATATACTGCCAGGAATTCCAAAACTATTGACAAATTAAAGATGATGTAAAAAAAACTGCCTGTTTATGTCTCCGTTTTGGAAACTTTAAATTCAAGTCAATCTTTACACGCACTTATTTGCAAATTCGTGCTTTGTTTCTTCGTATTTCTATACAGCTAGTGATAATTATAAATTAAGGATCTACAGGAGAGAGTCTTACACCAGTCAAATAGGATCTACAGGGGAGAGTCTTACACCAGTCAAATAGGATCTACGGGAGAGTCCTACACCAGTCAAATAGGATCTACAGGAGAGAGTCATACACCAGTCACATAGGATCTACAGGGGAGAGTCTTACACCAGTCAAATAGGATCTACCAGAGAGAGTCTTACACCAGTCAAATAGGATCTACAGGGGAGAGTCTTACATCAGTCACATAGGATCTACAGGAGAGAGTCTTACACCAGTCATATAGGATCTACAAGAGAGAGTCTTACACCAGTCAAATAGGATCTACAGGAGAGAGTCTTACACCAGCCATATAGGATCTACAAGAGAGAGTCTTACACCAGTCAAATAGGATATACGGGAGAGTCTTTCACCAGTCAAATAGGATCTACAGGAGAGAGTCTTACACCAGCCACATAGGATCTACTGGAGAGAGTCTTACACCAGTCAAATAGGATCTACTGGAGAGAGTCTTACACCAGTCAAATAGGATCTACAGGAGAGAGTCTTACACCAGTCAAATGGTTATAATGAAGGCTGCCTGTTGTCAACATACTAACCCACGTCAACTGGTAGCGTGGCCTGTTGTGACGGACCTAACCCACGTCCACTGGTGGCGTGGCTGTTGTGTCGGACCTAACCAACGTCCACTTGTAGCGTTGCTATTGTGACGGACCTAACCCACGTCCAATGGTAGCGTGGCCGTTGTGACGGACCTAGCCCACGTCTACTGGTAGGGCCGCTTTTGTTACGGACCTAACCCACCTCTACTGGTAGCGTGGATGTTGTGACGGACCTAGCCCACGTCCACTGGTAGCGGGGCCGGTGTGACGGACCTAACGCACGTCCACTGGTAGGGTGGCTGTTGTGACGCACCTAACCCACGTCCTCTTGTAGCGTGGCTGGTGGGACGGACCTAACCAACCTCCAATGGTAGCGTGGCTGTTTTGACGGACCTAACCCTCGTCCACTGGTGGCGTCGCTGTTGTGTCGGACCTAACCCACGGCCACTTGTAGCGTTGCTGTTGTGACGGACCTGACCCACGTCCACTGGAAGCGTGGTTGTTGTGACGGACCTAAGCCACGTCTACTGGTACCGTGGCTGGTGTGACGGACCTAACCAACGTCAACTGGTAGCGTGGCCGTTGTGACGGACCTAGCCCACGTCCACTGGTAGCCTGGATGTTGTGACGGACCTAAACCACGACCACTGGTAGCGTGGATGTTGTGACGGACCTAATAACACTGTTATAGTATCGAACACTACTAGCGTGATGACAGATATCCATGACCTTGTAGGTGTACGATTAGTGCCCGAAGTTAGCCGTGACCTTTCAGCATCCTCAAGTTCACCTAAAGCGTTGAACCACACATCGTCCACTGGTAGCTTGGCCGTTGTGGCGTACCTAACCCACGGCCACTGGTAGCGTGGATGTTGTGACGGACCTGACCCACGTCCACTGGTCCGGTGGCTGTTGTGACGCACCTAACCCACGTCTACTGGTAGGGTGGCTGTTGTGACGCACCTAACCCACGTCCATTGCTAGCGTGGCTGTTGTTGCGGACCTAACCAACGTCCACTTGGAGCGTTGCTGTTGTGACGGACATAACCCACGTCCACTTGTAGCGTGGCTGGTGTGACGGACCTAACCAACGTCCACTTGGAGCGTTGCTGTTGTGACGGACATAACCCACGTCCACTTGTAGCGTTGCTAGTGTGACGGACCTAACCAACGTCAACTGGTAGCGTGGCCTTTTGTGACGGACCTAAACCACGACCACTGGTAGCGTGGCCGTTGTGACGGACCTAGCCCACGTCCACTGGTAGCGGGGCCGGTGTGACGGACCTAACCAACGTCAACTGGAAGCTTGGCTGTTGTGACGGCCCTAACCCACGTCCATTGCTAGCGTGGCTGTTGTGTCGGCCCTAACCAACGTCCACTTGGAGCGTTGCTGTTGTGACGGACCAAACCAACGTCAACTGGAAGCTTGGCTGTTGTGACGTAGGAGAGAGTCTTACACCAGTCATATAGGATCTACAAGAGAGAGTCTTACACCAGTCAAATAGGATCTACAGAGGAGAGTCTTTCACCAGTCAAATAGGTTCTACAGGAGAGAGTCTTACACCAGTCACATAAGATCTACAGGGGAGAGTCTTACACCAGTCATATAGGATCTACAAGAGAGAGTCTTACACCAGTCACATAGGATCTACTGGAGAGAGTCTTACACCAGTCAAATGGTTATAATGAAGGCTGCCTGTTGTCAACATACTAACCCACGTCAACTGGTAGCTTGGCCGTTGTGACGGATCTAACCCACGTCTACTTGTAGCGTTGCTAGTGTGACGGACCTAACCCACGTCCACTGGTAGCGTGGCCGTTGTGACGGACCTAATAACACTGTTATAGTATCGAACACTACTAGCGTGATGACAGATATCCATGACCTTGTAGTTGTACGATTAGTGCCCGAGGTTAGCCGTGATCTTGTAGCTGTACGATTAGTCCCCGAGGTTAGCCGTGACCTTGTAGCTGTACGATTGGTGCCCGAGGTTAGCCGTGACCTTGTAGTTGTACGATTAGTGCCCGAGGTTAGCCGTGACCTTGTAGCTGTACGATTAGTGCCCGAGGTTAGTGGTGACCTTGTAGCTGTACGCTTAGTGCCCGAGGTTAGCCGTGACCTTGTAGATGTACGATTAGTCCATGAAGTTCGCCGCGACCTTGTAGTTGTACGATTTGTCCCCGAGGTTAGCCGTGACCTTGAAGCTTTACGATTAGTGCCCTAGGTTAGCCGTGACCTTGTAGCTGTACGA
Organism: Mizuhopecten yessoensis; assembly: GCF_002113885.1. NCBI lineage: Eukaryota > Metazoa > Mollusca > Bivalvia > Pectinida > Pectinidae > Mizuhopecten > Mizuhopecten yessoensis. The sequence goes on from NW_018407520.1 coordinate 437,921, forward strand.
TTAGTGCCCGAGGTTAGCCGTGACCTTGTAGCTGTACGATTATTGCCCGAAGTTAGCCGTGACCTTGTAGCTGTACGATTAACACCGAGGTTAGCCGTGACCTTGTAGTTTTACGATTAGTCCCCGAGGTTAGCCGTGACATTGTAGCTGTACGATTAGTGCCCGAGGTTAGCCGTGACCTTGTAACTGTACGATTAGTCCCCGAGGTTGGCGTGACCTTGTAGCTGTACGATTAGTGCCCGAGGTTAGCCGTGACCTTGTAGCTGTACGATTAGTGCCCGAGGTTCGCTGCGACTTTGTAGTTGTACGATTTGTCCCCGAGGTTAGCCGTGACCTTGTAACTGGACGATTAGTCACCGAGGTTGGCGTGACCTTGTAGCTGTAAGATTAGTGCCCGAGGTTAGCCGTGACCTTGTAGCTGTACGATTAGTCCCCGAGATTAGCCATGACCTTGTAGTTTTACGGTTAGTCCCCGAGGTTAGCCGTGACCTTGTAACTGTACGATTAGTCACCGAGGTTGGCGTGACCTTGTAGCTGTAAGATTAGTGCCCGAGGTTAGCCGTGACCTTGTAGCTGTACGATTAGTCCTCGTGGTTAGCCGTGACCTTGTAGCTGTACGATTAGTGCCCGAGGCTAGCCGTGACCTTGTAGCTGTACGATTAGTCCCCGAGGTTAGCCGTGACCTTGTAGTTGTACGATTAGTCCCCGAGGTTAACCGTGACCTTGTAGATGTACGATTAGTCCCCGAGGTTAGCCGTAACCTTGTAGTTGTACGATTAGTCCCCGAGGTTAGCCGTGACCTTGTAGCTGTACGATTAGTGCCCGAGGTTAGCCGTGACCTTGTAGCTGTACGATTAGTGCCCGAGGTTAGCCGTGACCTTGTAGCTGTACGATTAGTGCCCGAGGTTAGCCGTGACCTTGTAGCTGTACGATTAGTGCCCGAGGTTAGCCGTGACCTTGTAGCTGTACGATTAGTGCCCGAGGTTAGCCGTGACCTTGTAGCTGTACGATTAGTGCCCGAGGTTAGCCGTGACCTTGTAGCTGTACGATTAGTCCCCGAGGTTAGCCGTGACCTTGTAGCTGTACGATTAGTGCCCGAGGTTAGCCGTGACCTTGTAGCTGTACGATTAGTGCCCGAGGTTAGCCGTGACCTTGTAGCTGTACGATTAGTGCCCGAGGTTAGCCGTGACCTTGTAGCTGTACGATTAGTGCCCGAGGTTAGCCGTGACCTTGTAGCTGTACGATTAGTGCCCGAGGTTAGCCGTGACCTTGTAGCTGTACGATTAGTGCCCGAGGTTAGCCGTGACCTTGTAGCTGTACGATTAGTGCCCGAGGTTAGCCGTGACCTTGTAGCTGTACGATTAGTGCCCGAGGTTAGCCGTGACCTTGTAGCTGTACGATTAGTGCCCGAGGTTAGCCGTGACCTTGTAGCTGTACGATTAGTGCCCGAGGTTAGCCGTGACCTTGTAGCTGTACGATTAGTGCCCGAGGTTAGCCGTGACCTTGTAGCTGTACGATTAGTCCCCGAGGTTAGCCGTGACCTTGTAGCTGTACGATTAGTGCCCGAGGTTAGCCGTGACCTTGTAGCTGTACGATTAGTGCCCGAGGTTAGCCGTGACCTTGTAGCTGTACGATTAGTGCCCGAGGTTAGCCGTGACCTTGTAGCTGTACGATTAGTGCCCGAGGTTAGCCGTGACCTTGTAGCTGTACGATTAGTGCCCGAGGTTAGCCGTGACCTTGTAGCTGTACGATTAGTGCCCGAGGTTAGCCGTGACCTTGTAGCTGTACGATTAGTGCCCGAGGTTAGCCGTGACCTTGTAGCTGTACGATTAGTGCCCGAGGTTAGCCGTGACCTTGTAGCTGTACGATTAGTGCCCGAGGTTAGCCGTGACCTTGTAGCTGTACGATTAGTGCCCGAGGTTAGCCGTGACCTTGTAGCTGTACGATTAGTGCCCGAGGTTAGCCGTGACCTTGTAGCTGTACGATTATTGCCCGAGGTTAGCCGTGACCTTGTAGCTGTACGATTAGTGCCCGAGGTTAGCCGTGACCTTGTAGCTGTACGATTAGTGCCCGAGGTTAGCCGTGACCTTGTAGCTGTACGATTAGTGCCCGAGGTTAGCCGTGACCTTGTAGCTGTACGATTAGTGCCCGAGGTTAGCCGTGACCTTGTAGCTGTACGATTAGTGCCCGAGGTTAGCCGTGACCTTGTAGCTGTACGATTAGTGCCCGAGGTTAGCCGTGACCTTGTAGCTGTACGATTAGTCCCCGAGGTTAGCCGTGACCTTGTAGCTGTACGATTAGTGCCCGAGGTTAGCCGTGACCTTGTAGTTGTACGATTAGTGCCCGAGGTTAGCCGTGACCTTGTAGCTGTACGATTAGTCCCCGAGGTTAGCCGTGACCTTGTAGCTGTACGATTAGTGCCCGAGGTTAGCCGTGACCTTGTAGCTGTACGATTAGTGCCCGAGGTTAGCCGTGACCTTGTAGCTGTACGATTAGTGCCCGAGGTTAGCCGTGACCTTGTAGCTGTACGATTAGTGCCCGAGGTTAGCCGTGACCTTGTAGCTGTACGATTAGTGCCCGAGGTTAGCCGTGACCTTGTAGCTGTACGATTAGTGCCCGAGGTTAGCCGTGACCTTGTAGCTGTACGATTAGTCCCCGAGGTTAGCCGTGACCTTGTAGCTGTACGATTAGTGCCCGAGGTTAGCCGTGACCTTGTAGTTGTACGATTAGTGCCCGAGGTTAGCCGTGACCTTGTAGCTGTACGATTAGTCCCCGAGGTTAGCCGTGACCTTGTAGCTGTACGATTAGTGCCCGAGGTTAGCCGTGACCTTGTAGCTGTACGATTAGTCCCCGAGGTTAGCCGTGACCTTGTAGCTGTACGATTAGTGCCCGAGGTTAGCCGTGACCTTGTAGCTGTACGATTAGTCCCCGAGGTTAGCCGTGACCTTGTAGCTGTACGATTAGTGCCCGAGGTTAGCCGTGACCTTGTAGCTGTACGATTAGTCCCCGAGGTTAGCCGTGACCTTGTAGCTGTACGATTAGTGCCCGAGGTTAGCCGTGACCTTGTAGCTGTACGATTAGTCCCCGAGGTTAGCCGTGACCTTGTAGCTGTACGATTAGTGCCCGAGGTTAGCCGTGACCTTGTAGCTGTACGATTAGTGCCCGAGGTTAGCCGTGACCTTGTAGCTGTACGATTAGTGCCCGAGGTTAGCCGTGACCTTGTAGCTGTACGATTAGTGCCCGAGGTTAGCCGTGACCTTGTAGCTGTACGATTAGTGCCCGAGGTTAGCCGTGACCTTGTAGCTGTACGATTAGTGCCCGAGGTTAGCCGTGACCTTGTAGCTGTACGATTAGTGCCCGAGGTTAGCCGTGACCTTGTAGCTGTACGATTAGTGCCCGAGGTTAGCCGTGACCTTGTAGCTGTACGATTAGTGCCCGAGGTTAGCCGTGACCTTGTAGCTGTACGATTAGTGCCCGAGGTTAGCCGTGACCTTGTAGCTGTACGATTAGTGCCCGAGGTTAGCCGTGACCTTGTAGCTGTACGATTAGTGCCCGAGGTTAGCCGTGACCTTGTAGCTGTACGATTAGTGCCCGAGGTTAGCCGTGACCTTGTAGCTGTACGATTAGTGCCCGAGGTTAGCCGTGACCTTGTAGCTGTACGATTAGTGCCCGAGGTTAGCCGTGACCTTGTAGCTGTACGATTAGTGCCCGAGGTTAGCCGTGACCTTGTAGCTGTACGATTAGTCCCCGAGGTTAGCCGTGACCTTGTAGCTGTACGATTAGTGCCCGAGGTTAGCCGTGACCTTGTAGCTGTACGATTAGTCCCCGAGGTTAGCCGTGACCTTGTAGCTGTACGATTAGTGCCCGAGGTTAGCCGTGACCTTGTAGATGTACGATTAGTCCCCGAGGTTAGCCGTGACCTTGTAGCTGTACGATTAGTCCCCGAGGTTAGTCGGGACCTTGTAGCTGTACGATTAGTGCCCGAGGGTAGCCGTGACCTTGTAGCTGTACGATTAATCCCCGAGGTTAGCCGTGACCTTGTAGCTGTACGATTAGTGCCCGAGGTTAGCTGTGACCTTGTAGCTGTTCAATTATTGCCCAAGGTTAGCCGTGACCTTGTAGCTGTTCGATTATTGCCCAAGGTTAGCCGTGACCTTGTAGCTGTACGATTAGTGCCCGAGGTTAGCCGTGACCTTGTAGCTGTACGATTAGTGCCCGAGGTTAGCCGTGACCTTGTAGCTGTACGATTAGTGCCCGAGGTTAGCCGTGACCTTGTAGTTGTACAATTATTCCCCGAGGTTAGCCGTGACCTTGTAGCTGTACGATTAGTGCCCGAGGTTAGCCGTGACCTTGTAGCTGTACGATTAGTCCCCGAGGTTAGCCGTGACCTTGTAGCTGTACGATTAGTGCCCGAGGTTAGCCGTGACCTTGTAGCTGTACGATTAGTCCCCGAGGTTAGCCGTGACCTTGTAGCTGTACGATTAGTGCCCGAGGTTAGCCGTGACCTTGTAGCTGTACGATTAGTGCCCGAGGTTAGCCGTGACCTTGTAGCTGTACGATTAGTCCCCGAGGTTAGCCGTGACCTTGTAGCTGTACGATTAGTGCCCGAGGTTAGCCGTGACCTTGTAGCTGTACGATTAGTGCCCAAGGTTAGCCGTGACCTTGGAGCTGAAATTTATCCCGGCATGGTTTGTATGAAAACTAACTAACTAATTTAGGAATAACCTATCCCTTATAAAAGTTAAGTAGTAAAGTTAGATAATCATTCATTATTCCGAACTGAACTTAATAATTGCTATAATACTTTATTACGATATTTTACTATTGATAGTAAAGGTTGAAGTGCAAGTCCTGAAAAATGACGAGAAATTAGACCTGAACCCTCCGAAAAAGGAAAGGAAAAGATTTTGTGATACTAATCGTAGAATATACGGGACGTTTTACAGCTGTTCCGATTTTACCATTTTTGAAGTACCCTTCCTTAACAACATGTAATTGAACATGCTATCAATGTTGAAATATGTCTAGGAAATCAACAACACGAATATAATGTACACAAAGTTAAATGTCCGTATCTGAATGGAGAACATAATGTTCTGGAGTATCGGAATACCTCAAGAGAGGAGCGAGATCTTAGAATTTTGACGAAACGAGCACTCTTTCTGGAGTCTGCTATTGACCTCGCTTGTTCATCTCAGACTTTTGTCAGGAGCAGCCTTTGGAATAAGAAGAAAACGAACGGAATGAAGAATTAGACGAAATGTTAAAGCTTACTCCTGAAGTACGCAAAGATGACGGTGGAAACGCAGCCTGCCCAGTACTTCTACCTTGTAAATGAAGGTATGTTTCCACTGATGACACATTGTTCAGACTGCGTATTGTATAGGTTTTAGAACATGTTTAAGATGAGACACTTTTTAGAAACAAATGCCTTTTGCGATTGTTTGGCAGAAAAAGTCAGTCGACTGATGTCCGTAATTTAGAATACTGCACAAATCATATCTGAGTACAGCTATGCTATACCAATGCACTCTTTACGTAACGCGTGAAAATATTTAGAAAGTAGCTAATGCAACGATTATGATATATGAGCGGCGACGTTATATTGGATTAAGATCGCTCAAATGCAGAAGTGGAGACAGTCCAAGATGAATCTCATTTGTGTACGACAACACGACCTTACTACAGTTTTATTCGAAGTGAAGAATGCAGACATGATTTCATCATTTGACAACTGATTCGTATATCGTGGTCAGTACGCTAAGTATATCGTGGTCAGTACGCTAAGTATATCGTGGTCGGTACGCTAAGTTATGTCGTTAAAAGGGGACAACGGAAACGTGCATGGAAAAAAACACTCGTGGAACGATCAAGTTGAGACTATCGTACTGCACAACTGTGAAAAGTGCAAATCAATGATACGGCATCAGCTACTGTATGGCCAAATACGAGTACTTTGCATCGTTACATGAAATATTTGTTGTGTTACATAAGAATCTTATCCAATATTTTAGATAATTACAGGAATATTAACTTATAATTTAAAATAGAAGAGCACACCTTACCTACACCTTTAAATAATCTTAAAATACACTTGACAAACTTACAGGAAACGAATCAACCGTTTACGTTTTAGTTTTGTATGATTTATTTGTTGATTTATTTTTGTGATGATGTAGACAACAGGTGCATGAGTTAATAACTCGTGCCAATTACCATTGTTTCAAAACCACTTTACAGAAACAGCGGTTCGTTGAGACCTGTGTCCGTATTCATGTAACCGTTAACATGCTCAAGCATGGGTTTTGTGCTCGAGTCTAGTTTCTTGTTCCGGTTATTAATTATTAACAAAACGTTGTCAATGGTTTGAACAAAATGTACTGTTTTTGATTGTTTGACATGATTTAAGTGAGACAAAAGAAGGTTGGTTTTGGGTACATGCTTGAGCATGAAAAGGGTTTCATGAATACGGGCCTCGGTCTTGCAATCCAGAAAGAAGACAAGCTTATAGGGATTCCGAATAGAGTCATGATCAAATAGGGTTTTATTTGCCTTACATACTTATGGATGAATGATTTAATATATTACCAAGTTAAATTAAATTGGATGTCTAAGCATGCGCATATTGTGTCTGATTATAAAATTATTAATATTATATATGATGGGCTGGATTAAAGCGTTCTGTATCATCAACAAATCAATACCGCCGTGAAGGTCTGCAATTGTCACACCATCTTAATAGAAAGTATCACCTCTACTTGATTGAGACCGGGGAATGTTAGCCCGAGGGTTAATGCTTTCTGTCTGGAACAAGAGTCTGTCGATACGTGGTCATCATCAACTTACCCAGAGGTGTCTCCACTTCATCAGGGAAATGTAGTCTTATCGGTTATCAACTGGTCACTGCTAAAGTGGTCCCGGTCGGAAGCGGGTAAAACGTGGTTCTACTCAGGTTTTCATCCGAATGGTGTGGTCGCTTGCCACATAGATAATAGAAAGTACTTAATGACATCGTACTTATTACTCTTCAAACAATCAATCTGATCTTTCTGTAAAATATATACCGTACTTTTTGAATCGTGTGTGACCAATAGTTGTCTGTGATATAAGCAGTGTAAAATATATACCGCACTTTTTGAATCGTGTGTGACCAATACCTGTCTGTGATATAAGCGGTGTAAACTACATTGACTAGACATATACAGGTTTGTAGGCATTTATAAGCATTTATTTCACACAAAAGGTAGCAGTGTACAGTAGCGTACGGTGGCCATGGGTGATATTTTTATGCAATGAATAACCCCTGTAATATTACATGTATAAAAACTTTTAAAAAATCAGCACTAAAATTGGCATATACATGATGAAGTGGACTATGTGGGCTTCATAATTTAAAAAAAAAATCGAATTTGGTTTTAGACTTCATTTTTGGGCATTTACAAATCTGTGTCTACAAAACAAAAGCTGGTTTTCCATGTAGTCTATTTTTGTACTCAGCACATATGTAAATATTGTGAAAAATCCACCAGAATGACCTATGCTAAACTGTGAGTATTTCTGTTACCGAGTAGGCGATGTTTAATTTCAGACAGGTTTTAAGGAAAATGTTGCTACGTGCGGTGGTCAAATTTTGGGTTAAAGATCATGATATTTTGCACTTTTTGTGTTTTTTGATGTGGTAACCATGGTTTCCACTAGTCCCAAATCTGGGGGAAACAATTTTCGAAAAACAATTCAGTCTTCTCAACAAAATATATTCAAATTGTAGTTTATAAATACATATATATATATGTAGATGTGTTGTGCAGGATGAATCCACTATCCATGTTTATCTGAGACATGCCCTTTATTTTTAGGATCAGGCCATTTCTACTGTACTCTGCTACCAAAACGTGCCGCTAATGTTTGTTACCTAATTAGGTAAATTATGTCAGACAGAATGTGTATCTTCTATACTAGAACTTTGTCAGAAAGCTGTCACCTTCGTCAAACTAACATCTTTGTCAGAAAAAAAGTATCATTTGTAAGATAAATTGAAACATTTTCCATAAAAACTGTAACGTTTGTCAGGCAGATATGTATTTCCGTTTTAATTTTGGAGAAAATAATATCATTAATGACAGGGATGTACCTTAATTCAAGGTTCTCAAGAATATATTTTAGTTGCATTTTAAGCGGGAATATATATCTGATGTTGTTCACTGATTTCTGTTGTCTTCTGTTTATTAGAATGTACTTTTATGTGTTAATACTCATTTAAACATTAACTATATATATATATGTTTTCGTTGATTATGTCCCTTGTCGTTTATATAAACAATGTACATTGTCGTTTTTGTTTTAAAGTACTGGCTGTACAGATATGTGTTGTTCATTTAAACAATGTAACTTGGTCAATTGTCGTTTCAACATTGGATATTATTACCTATTGGTGTTCAATAGATATACAAATGTATAAGTGTTGTTCGATTAAACAAAGACCTTGTACCAGTCGTCATTCTTTAAACAATGGACATGTTGTCATTAAATAAGATGCTTGTGGCAAGGCGTAACCAAAAATCGTTCGTAGAATTCAGTTTGCTTTCAAAAGAGATTGACATTTCATGATGTCGGTAAAGTTTTGTATGAAGACATCAGCCTTAATGTCGTTTTTCCTCACTGTCGTATTTCAGACTAGACTAAATCCACTCTGTATCGTTACGGGGCTTGTTTAACCTTAACAGAACAGTTACATCTATACATTATAATCAGTCAGTTCTATTCCCCCAACACCCCGTTATTGTGTCACAACTACTGCACTGTGTGGTGTAGCAATGAATCTACATCTACGAAGTCACCTTTGTACATGGACGTATAACCTAATCACGTAATATAGAAAAGATCAAAATGTATATTACATAATAAATTAGAAATATTTATGAATCAATTCAATTATAACATTATTTATTTAAAAAAAAAAAAAAAAAAAAATCAAAGTTGATTTACCAGTATGTATCACCCAATGGTATTGCCATCTGATAACCCTTCAACATTTAGATGGCATTTATATTAGCGATAACTGTAGAGGTTCCATTGTTGACGTCATCAGTATCATATCATTATCATAATTGTATTGTTGAATACCAAGATGGCGGTTATACTCGATTTACAAGCGCTCATGATACATACATTTATCTGATCTAAAGGTTTAATTTTGTTTTGGATTGAAATATTTCATTTTTTTTTATTTAAGCATTGGATTGCTTTCAGCCTTTCAGGTGGCATTCATAAGCAATATAAATGCGAACTTGACAAAGGAAATTCATGTTAAAATTACCTTTGTCCAGTTGGAATTCACATATGAATGATGATGTAAACAATCGGATTATTGGCATTCATAGCTTACATGAATGCCATATGAATGTAGTAGGGTATATATAGTGGAATGTCATACAATGGCTGATATATAAGTAACACAATCCTTTGAGCTTGCATTCATAGTCTATGGATACCAACTCAAAATAAAACGTTCGTGAGATGTCCAGTTATATTTCCGGTATTATAATTATCATATATGTAAAGCGAAAATTATTATTTTTTGGCTTTCTGGATAGCTTTTGTTTGGTTTTAAGACATAATGTAAAAGTGTTGTTTTTCGGGAATAATGTCATGTTTCTATAGTTATCATTTCCGGCAGGTGAAAATCGTCAGTCAGAAACCATTCGGGAATTCCCGTCAAAGTTTTAATTTTTAAGTTATGACATACCTCGGTTGATGTATTATGGAATCGAAGAGTTCGAAGATTGAGATATCTCTATTTAGTGTCATATGTGTGGTGGATATATTCTCAAGTGTATTTCTTATCGGTTTAAACTATTTGAAATTAACGAAATAATTTTTAATTTAGCTTGCTTAATAGGATAAATTAACAATCAATTGTTTTTCTATACCTTAATCTGAAGTTTTCATTGGAAACTCATTGAAATCCGTCGATAATCTGAAGTTACCCGGTAGGTTGACAGAAACCAATATTCATAAGACACAGCTTCACATTTGTTGCTCCTATACATATAAAGCGCACACGTATTAATCTTAACACTTTCTGTATTGGAACATATACACTGTCATACAAACAAACATCTATGCAAATATGCTGAATGTACATTAACTACAAGGTGTAGGAATGACGTCACACAAACACACGACACGCATATCCGTTACAAAGACTGGTGGCTGCTAAGATCACACCAAATTAATTTCTTATTCTTTGCATCTTTTACGAAATGCTACACAGATTCTACACAAACTCACCAGGTCCACTTCATTTTTATCGAAATTTCGTTTGGGAGATGTTTGCCTATTTCTTATGTACATGTCTATTTAAGGATCCCTGTCACAATGCGGGGAAAAAAATGGAGAGTTTCACTGTGTTTTTTGTATATACAGTTATCTCCCCTTAATTTGGTTTTTGTATATAGCTATAGTGTCAATGGGCCAGGCCACTTCTGTTACCAGGTGACACAGTTGGTAAGACCGACATCATAAACATTGGATGTCGAGCGTTTAAATTATGGTCGTCCCGCTGTTAGTTAGTTTTCGTTCTTTAACTTTTATCTTTTCTTCGTTAAAGTCTCGCTGGTTATCAGGGCTATACTCGTGCCGGGAAATCAAGTTTTAAATTCATATTAACAGTTATTGTCAGTAATACGGGGATCCTTAAAAAAACTACAAATCATTCCATTTTAATCCCCTTTATGTGTTGTGATTGTGAAAATATATTGGAAGTAGAATTCTGGTAACATAATCAATTGTTTGAAAAGTGAATAAAATTTCAAAAGACAGTGGAATTAACTTGGTGTGGCCTAACCGTACACGTATGCAGGGTGAGAGAGAGAGGATGAACGCCAAGTTGAATACAACGCTATGTTGAATACCCGGATTCAACCCAACGGGAAGCGGAAATGGCTATACTAGTGATACATAGCAGTGATTGAGTGGAATACGTGAGGTATTTTAAATATTATAGATTTACGTTGTGTTTTGAATAACAGTTATAAAAGATGGTGTCCCTGTTTCGTACCGTGTAATACTAGTGCTCCTTAGTGGGAACGCGCGGCAAATAAACAATTATGCATCACGTTTATAGTTTATACAAGTTGTGCAAAAAAGATCATCAATGGTTTATTGATTAATATTCTATAGTATTTTCCTCCGAGTGAAAAAAAGTCAATTTAATTTACAGTGTAGGTAAATATGTAATCCCATTTCATGCACTTCTTAAAAACAAGAATCTATTCTATGTTTCCTTCATAAATTTACGTCACTCCTGCCTTTCTGCGAGATACTATCCCCTCAAATAATTCTCCGCTCTTCACTGTCTCACACTCCCTGTCCAGAACTCTGTCACAAAACAACGCCATACTCGTTCAATCTCACGTACGTGGAAGACGAGTGCATTAGTTCTTTACTGACTCTGTAGGAATCGGCCGAAACACGTGTGTTGTGTTTCCACTTAGACACTCACGTCCCATGCGCGACGACACGGTTGTTGCATCTCCTGTAAAATTTCAAAAGATAGTTAGGTAGAGTTATCTCCCGTTAACAACACAATGTCGTGTTATCTCCGTACGCTAGCTAGCTATATTGTAGCAAATTTCATCAAACACTTGTTACCTTTGAGAATTTCTGAGAGTCGGAAGAATCTGGAGTTCCTAGTTTGTCCGAGTCGTCGTCTGCCTGCGATTTTTTATCCTCAAGACTGAGCTCTCTAATAACTTTCAGGGGCTTTTCAAACGTCAACTTGTAAGGCGGCACCGGATCAGGTCGTTTTGGCGGAGGAATTTCAAACGGTCTTCTCACATAGTCGAAGTCCCTGTTGTTGTCTCTCTCCACAACTTTGTCGGACCTCTCCAGCACCCTTTCGCGACTCGGAGGATGATCCACTTTGTTCGCTCTGTCCACGTGATCACCTGGCTCCGTTTTGTCGGCGATGCGTACTGTTGGGTAAACCGGGCTTGTGAGTGTTTCAGGTCTAGCTCCATCGCCATCGTTGGTGAACACTTCATCCGGACTCTCGGTAACAATCTTTGGTATAATCTTGAACCGCAGGTCCCTAGTTTCCGTCTTAACCCCTACAGTACTATCGTTGACCTTGTCTCGATCAAGAACCGGGAGGTCATCATCCTGAGTCGCGTGCTTGATAACGCGTGAATAGATATCCTTAGAATACATAGGAACATCGTAATGGTTGTCATATGGTTCGGATTCCGAAGGACCGATCGGGCGAGATTCAATACTGATTCGCTGGTCCCTCCATCGCAGACTTTCTAGGACTCCAGTTGTTACAATTTCAATAGCACAACTCTGCTTGTCCCCTTCTTCTCCCTTTAAAACATTTATAACTGGGCAGCCTAAATCACCAAATATTTCACCTAGGTCTGATATTAATAGTACAGCATGTATGTGATTGTCCCGTTTGCGTTTCAAGATAATAGGGGCTTCACCGGTCGTCATCTTCATCGTTGTTCGCACTTCAAAATCTGCTATAAACTCGTCTTCAGTTACAACTAGCGTGACCTTTGTCACGTGATAGGGGTCAACTGTGATGTCACTGTCCACTTGCCATGTGAACATTTCGTCCAATGTTTCCCCCCGACACTTGGTGACCCTAAGGTGACCATCAGCACTGGCCGTTACACCGCAATGTCCATATCTTTCTGGAATTTTCAGTTTAAAATTAGCCTTCCCTTGAATGTTAAAACCTCGCTGAAAAGTCACATTAGTCAATGCCTTAGTTTGTCGTTGTGTTTTTAGATTATAGATCTGATCTTTTCCCGTATTATTTTTGTAATCCGTAGAAAACAGTTCTACTTGCTTGCGTTCCCGAAAGCCGTCTCCCGAAGAATGGCGAGTATGTCTCGGAGCAAATCTCACTGTCTGGTGGTCAAACTCGTAAAAGTTCCACGGTACCTCGATTTCGTAACAAGACCTGCGCAGAAGCGGTCCTTGATACCACCGAGCGTCACGTTTTAATTCCCGCCATGCATAATCCTGGATAGTTTTCTCAAGGTCAACGATTGGACCTGAGTCACGTGACTGTTCACCACACGAACACAACATTTTATTTGAACGTTTTGAGGTCGTTACCAAACAAATTCCTGACAAATACTGATATTTTCTGAAAAGATGATCGACAATGTCATTTGAACAACACGCAATTTGTTGCGATGAAGAAATTTGTTGATGGCAAAAATAAATGTCCAGTTTACAAATAAACAAGCATTTTTATAGCTTGTACATTTTTTCCATAGCCTTGTGGAATTATAGCACGCACCGTTTGGTAGAATGATATCACATATAGGTTTTTTCGTAGCCTTGTGGAATAAAAACATGTACAGTTTGGTGGTAGATATGTGTCCTGGTTGAATAACACCGCGTACAGATTTCTGTCGTAGTCTGATGACAGAGTGAACCGTGTCTATGGTCCAAACGTAATGCCCGTACACTCGCTCGCGCCCGGTGGTATGATCCCCTGGGGTAGGGCATGTAATGACTTGATCATTTAGATTTGGAACGTATAGATTACTCTAGCCTGTCTGTCATCACTTAAGCGCCAAGGGAGCTGTTTTTGGCAAATATTGATCAGCATTAGCTTGGAAGAGCGGCTCACAAACCGATACGGCTGGCTATAACGAACCGATACCCGCTCTAATGCTTTCTTCAATATTCTCCCAAAATGTAAGTACATCGGACACCGACTGGGCCTATATAGACAATTTCACTTATTGTCGTTGCATTTGACGTAGATGTCCTCGCCCCACACCACGGGGACTACTTAAATAATTTAACACGCACAGTATAGACACAGCTTTTAGCGGTATATACTAGTTCGGTTCATTCATTTGATCACGTTTGATTCCCACGCACTCGTACACCCGTGGTCGTTCTGATGAGTATACAGGATATGTCGTTAATTGGCCACACCTCCAGAGGAAATTTAACACGCCTCTTAAAAATAAGTAGTGATTAAAACAGATCTATGTAAACAGTCTTAATCCAATACACAAACTCCGCCCTTAATATCCAATTCAAAGCGATATATCCATGTTCTTCTGTGTCAATAAATCTGACGAACACTGTTATAATCACGCCCTTTGGTTGGCGTTAAGTCACGGCCCGAGTTAGCTGACCTTTTTCTTGTTTATGTCACGCCTTAAGTATCGACACCACGCCCCTACATAAGGTGAACGCTGTCACCTGTCATTCTTTAACAAATACCATTAAAATTGCAGTTCATAGCTGTGAAGGTGCACACAGATCGGCGATCGATTGCCGTCGGAACTACACACTTGCTTCCTCTCTGTCGAGTCATTCACAGTACGAGAACTAGAACCTAGCTGGCGAGACGTGCAATGTAAACACCTAACACAGCGCCACCACACTACGCGGGGCCAGAAAAGTCACGTGATCCCGAAGGCGTGGGGGACAGCCTTCAAACTCTGCACTTAACAGTCGCCTTACTCAACACGCCTTGTCAAATATTTATGAAAATTGTGTTTTACCCCGGGCTGGTAATGGACAGCCTTGGAATACACGAGGATATATAGTGTTGTGTTCCTGTCGCAGTATCGTGTGTACGCAGCGCACCGAATCCCTTGCACAACTCTCACGAGACGTTCACGTTCACGTGCGCTTAACACGTGCTTTCATTTGGTTTGTGTTTACATCATCCGTCCTGTTTGTGAAATTGTACAAAGAGGATTTGAATATTTCATTGCTATCATTGTCAAGTTGATTTCAAAAGATAGCTGAATTGATTATATTTCAAATTTCACTTTTTCAACATAAATTGAATACTAGCTGACCGACTAATGCACTTCCAGCTGTATGATCCTGTAACAACATCTCCGGTTATAGCACGTGTGTTGGCCAATATGTGGTCTGTGTTAATAGTGTTATTCATCCATTAAGCGTCACTCCCATGAGTACTCATGTCGGGCTGGCCAGTTGTAACTGTACCTACTCATCCGAACAACTCATAGTCTTAACCAGCCCTCAAGGAGAATTCGACCTTCCGATGTCCAGAATGGCGTCCAACGACTCCAAGTACAGCTCACTCTGTACTGTACATACAATTGTATATGTAAACTTCCCGTGGTCCAGCAACTCTGACCCAACGGTTCCAAGCACGAGAACTGTGGCGCGCGCTCTAATTGGTAATTCTCGACGATACAAAATCAAATTCGCGGGCCGGTTCTGTTGTGATGTCTCCAAAGAAATGGAATCATAGCACTGCCCTATGGGCTTCTAGCAGGTCTATATGAACAACCGTCATTTGGCGTGCATGGTGCGCATTCTGTAGGTTTTAATATACACGTGTTAGCTATTCATTGGTCGTATATGCTGATTTGAAAATGTATTGTACCATGTTCCACGTAACATTCAGTATCGCTTGTTTCATATACGTGGTAGACAGACGCTTAACTGGTTAGGTTTTGTTTATATCGATAGAACACTTTCCTGTCGTCATGGAAACATACTGGTCGTCAGGGCTCACTTCTAATACAAATCACGTGGTCCAAATTGCTCTTCTTGTTTGAGTATCTGTAAGTATACAATAAAAATACTGGAATCAAACACATGTGTATAAGGCAGAAGAAACAGGAAACAATGCCCAAAATATTTGTGGGTTAATAATTTGGTTGGTCAATATGTTGGTTGGCGGTAAGTAGATATTGCTTGCTTGCTATTGGATGGTTGGTTTGTTGGTAAGTGGCCGGGTTATATTTGTGGGTTAATAATTTGGGTGGTCAATATGTTGGTTGGCGGTAAGTGGATATTGCTTGCTTGCTATTGGATGGTTGGTTTGTTGGGAAGTGGCCGGGTTATATTTGTAGGTTAATAATTTGGTTGGTCAGTGTGTTAGTTGGTGGTAAGTAGGTCTTGCCTGTTTGATATTGGTTATTTAGTTTGTTGGTAAGTGGCCGGTTTATATTTGTGGGTTGATCATTTGGTCAGTGTGTTGGTTGGTGGTAAGTAGGTCTTGTTTGCTTGCTATTTGTTGTTTGGTTTGTTGGTAAGTGGACGGTTTATATGTGTGGGCTGGTAAGTAGGGCTTGGGTGTTTGCTATTGGATGGTTAGTTTGTTGGTAAGTGGCCGGGTTATATGTGTGGGCTGGTAAGTAGGTCTTGGGTGTTTGCTATTGGATGGTTAGTTTGTTGGTAAGTGGCCGGGTTATATGTGTGGGCTGGGAAGTAGGTCTTGTGTGTTTGCTATTGGATGGTTAGTTTGTTGGTAAGTGGCCGGTTTATATTTGTGGGTTGATCATTTGGTCAGTGTGTTGGTTGGTGATAAGTAGGTCTTGTTTGCTTGCTATTTGTTGTTTGGTTTGTTGGTAAGTGGCCGGTTTATATGTGTGGGCTGGTAAGTAGGTCTTGTGTGTTTGCTATTGGATGGTTAGTTTGTTGGTAAGTGGCCGGTTTATATTTGGGCTGGTAAGTAGCTCTTGCTTGTTTACTATTGGATGGTTGGTTGGTGGGCGGTGTATTGCTCACTGGATGACGTTTTTGTGGGAAGGCTGGTTAGTGGTCTGAGGCTGCTGGTTTAAAAGTCTTTGCATCGGCTGGGATCATATAAATCCGCTTTTCATTGATGGTTTGTTGGTAAGTGGCCGGTTTATATGTGTGGGCTGGTAAGTAGGTCTTTTGTGTTTGCTATTGGATGGGTAGTTTGTTGGTAAGTGGCCGGTTTATATGTGAGGGCTGGTAAGTAGGTCTTGTGTGTTTGCTATTGGATGTTTAGTTTGTTGGTAAGTGGCCGGTTTATATTTGGGCTGGTAAGTAGCTCTTGCTTTTTTACTATTGGATGGTTGGTTGGTGGGCGGGGTATTGCTCAATGGATGACGTTTTTGTGGGAAGGCTGGTTATTGGTCTGAGGCTGCTGGTTTAAAAGTCTTTGCATCGGCTGGGATCATATAAATCCGCTTTTCATTGATGGTTTGTTGGTAAGTGGCCGGTTTATATGTGAGGGCTGGTAAGTAGGTCTTGTGTGTTTGCTATTGGATGGGTAGTTTGTTGGTAAGTGGCCGGTTTATATTTGGGCTGGTAAGTAGCTCTTGCTTTTTTACTATTGGATGGTTGGTTGGTGGGCGGGGTATTGCTCAATGGATGACGTTTTTGTGGGAAGGCTGGATAGTGGTCTGAGGCTGCTTGTTTACTATTGGTTGGTTGGTTGGGGGGCGGTGTATTGCTCAATGGATGACGTTTTTGTGGGAAGGCTGGTTATTGGTCTGAGGCTGCTGGTTTAAAAGTCTTTGCATCGGCTGGGATCATATAAATCCGCTTTTCATTGATGGTTTGTTGGTAAGTGGCCGGTTTATATGTGTGGGCTGGTAAGTAGGTCTTGTGTGTTTGCTATTGGATGGTTAGTTTGCTGGTACGTGGCCCGTTTATATTTGGGCTGGTAAGTAGCTCTTGCTTGTTTACTATTGGATGGTTCGTTGGTGGGCGGTGTATTGCTCAATGGATGATGTTTTTGTGGGAAGGCTGGTTAGTGGTCTGCGGCTGCTTGTTTACTATTGGATGGTTGGTTGGTGGGCGGTGGATTACTCAATGGATGACGTTTTTGTGGGAAGGCTGGTTAGTGGTCTGAGGCTGCTGGTTTAAAAGTCTTTGCATCGGCTGGGATCATATAAATCCGCTTTTCATTGATGGTAGAGCCACACAGTAATCAAGGCACCGATAGTGGAGCCAAACAGCATGGATGTCGGGGCAACATCACAGCTTAGGTTATATGAGTTCAATGTTCGCTGATGATAAGGCTGTTTTGTAGGATCATCATTACGCTTAAAAGACTCAGCGTTTGATTAGCAGCACGCATTGCCCACCTTGTAAAATGACTTTGAAAGTAGACAATCTAAACGAACATGTACCTAGCGAGTCGCCATTGAAAAGCATTTTGAATGTAGGTATCTGAAACGTTCCTTACGATCCTTATAAGACTATGTGGCTGGTGGGTCAGTAGAGTTTCGTTTAACATCTTTCGGTAAACGGGTTATTAAACTGGGTAGTCTGTGGGAGATTGTCCAGTATATATTGTATTAACGGGTTATTATAAACTGTGTAGTCCGTGGGAGATTGTCCAGTATATATTGTATTAACGGCATCAATTCGGAATTGTTTTATGGGGTTATTGGTAACGGTGTTGGGTAAATGGGTATCATATGATTGGGTTTGTGACTGGTTACATTGTTAGGCTAATGCGTTTGGGGTTTTAGTTTGTAAGGTTGAGTTTCATAGAGTAGTTGTTACATTACATGTTTTATACGGTTATTGGTAACAGTGTTGGGTTGATGGGTTTCAGTAGATGATTGTGTTTGTGGTTGGTTACATTGTAAGGTTGATGGGTTTCAGTAGATGATTGTGTTTGTGGTTGGTTACATTGTAAGGTTGATGGGTTTCAGAAGATGATTGTGTTTGCGGTTGGTAACATTGTTAGGTTGATGGGTTTCAATAGATGATTGTGTTTGTGGTTGGTAACATTGTAAGGTTGATGGGTTTCAGTAGATGATTGTGTTTGTGGTTGGTAACATTGTAAGGTTGATGGGTTTCAGTAGATGATTGTGTTTGTGGTTTGTTACATTGTATGGTTGATCGGTTTCAGTAGATGATTGTGTTTGTGGTTGGTTACATTGTAAGGTTGATGTGTTTCAGTAGATGATTGTGTTTGTGGTTGGTAACATTGTAAGGTTGATGAGTTTCAGTAGACGATTGTGTTTGTGGTTGGTTACATTGTAAGGTTGATCGGTTTTAGTAGATGATTGTGTTTGTGGTTTGTTACATTGTAAGGTTGGTGGGTTTTTCAGTAGATGATTGTGTTTGTGGTTGGTTACATGGTAAGGTTGATGGGTTTCAGTAGATGATTGGGTTTGTGGTTGGTTACATTGTAAGGTTGATGAGTTTCAGTAGATGATTGAGTTTGTGGTTGGTTACATTGTAAGGTTGATGAGATTCAGTAGATGATTGTGTTTGTGGTTGGTTACATTGTAAGGGTGATGAGTTTCAGTAGATGATTGTGTTTGTGGTTGGTAACATTGTAAGGTTGATGGGGTTCAGTAGATGATTGTGTTTGTGGTTGGTTACATGGTAAGGTTGATGGGTTTCAGTAGATGATTGTGTGTGTGGTTGGTTACATTGTAAGGTTGATGGGTTTCAATAGACGATTGTGTTTGTGGTTGGTTACATTGTAAGGTTGATGGGTTTCAATAGATGATTGTGTTTGTGGTTGGTTGCATTGTAAGGTTGATCGGTTTTAGTAGATGATTGTGTTTGTGGTTTGTTACATTGTATGGTTGATGGGTTTCAGTAGATGATTGTGTTTGTGGTTGGTTACTTTGTAAGGTTGATGAGTTTCAGTATATGATTGAGATGATTGTGTTTGTGATTGGTTAAATTGTAAGGTTGATGAGTTTCAGTATATGATTGTGTTTGGGGTTGGTTACATTGTAAGGTTGATGGGGTTCAGTAGATGATTGTGTTTGTGCTTGGTTACATTGTAAGGTTGATGAGTTTGAGTAGATGATTGTGTTTGTGGTTGGTTACACTGTAAGGTTGATGGGTTTCAGTAGAAGATTGTGTTTGTGGTTGGTTACATTGGAAGGTTGGTGGGTTTCAGTAGATGATTGTGTTTGTTGTTGGTAACATTGTAAGGTTGATGTTTTTCAGTAGATGATTGTGTTTGTGGTTGCTTACATTGTAAGGTTGCTGGGTTTCAGTAGATGATTGTGTTTGTTGTTGGTAACATTGTAAGGTTGATGTTTTTCAGTAGATGATTGTGTTTGTGGTTAGATGATTGTGTGAGTGGTTTGTTACATTGTACGGTTGATGGGTTTCAATAGATGATTGTGGTTGTGGTTGGTTGCATTGTAAGGTTGTTCGGTTTTAGTAGATGATTGTGTTTGTGGTTTGTAACATTGTAAGGTTGATGGGTTTCAATAGATGATTGTGGTTGTGGTTGGTAACATTGTAAGGTTGTTGGGTTTCAGTAGATGATTGTGTTTGCGATTGGTTACATTGTAAGGTTGATGGGTTTTAGTAGATGATTGTGTTTGTGGTTTGTTACATGGTAAGGTTGGTGGGTTTCAGTAGATGATTGTGTTTGCGATTGGTTACATTGTAAGGTTGATGAGGTTCCGTAGATGATTGTGTTTGTTGTTGGGTACATTGTAAGGTTGATGAGTTTCAGCAGATGATTGTGTTTGTGGTTGGTTACTTTGTAAGGTTGATGAGTTTCAGTATATGATTGAGATGATTGTGTTTGTGATTGGTTACATTGTAAGGTTGATGAGTGATGGGTTTCAGTAGATGATTGTGTGTGTGGTTTGTTACATTGTATGGTTGATGGGTTTCAGTCGATGCTTGTGTTTGTGGTTGGTTACATTGTAATGTTGATGAGTTTCAGTATATGATTGGGTTTGTGGTTGGTTGCACTGTAAGGTTGATGGGTTTCAGTAGACGATTGTGTTTGTGCTTGGTTACATTGTAAGGTTGATGAGGTTCCGTAGATGATTGTGTTTGTTGTTGGGTACATTGTAAGGTTGATGAGTTTCAGCAGATGATTGTGTTTGTGGTTGGTTACTTTGTAAGGTTGATGAGTTTCAGTATATGATTGGGTTTGTGGTTGGTTGCACTGTAAGGTTGATGGGTTTCAGTAGATGATTGTGTGAGTGGTTTGTTACATTGTACGGTTGATGGGTTTCAATAGATGATTGTGGTTGTGGTTGGTTGCATTGTAAGGTTGATGGGTATCAGTAGATGATTGTGTGAGTGGTTTGTTACATTGTACGGTTGATGGGTTTCAATAGATGATTGTGGTTGTGGTTGGTAACATTGTAAGGTTGTTGGGTTTCAGTAGATGATTGTGTTTGCGATTGGTTACATTGTAAGGTTGATGGGTTTTAGTAGATGATTGTGTTTGTGGTTGGTTTGTGGTTGGTAACATTGTAAGGTTGATGGATTTCAGTAGCTGATTGTGTTTGTGGTTGGTTACATGGTAAGGTTGATGGGTTTCAGTAGATGATTGTGTTTGCGATTGGTTACATTGTAAGGTTGATGGGTTTCAGTAAATGATTGTGTTTGTGGTTGGTTACACTGTAAGGTTGATGGGTTTCAGTAGATGATTCTGTTTGTGGTTGGTAACATTGTAAGGTTGATGGATTTCAGTAGCTGATTGTGTTTGTGGTTGGTTACATTGGAAGGTTGGTGGGTTTCAGTAGATGATTGTGTTTGAAGTTGGTTACATTGTAAGGGTGATGAGTTTCAGTATATGATTGTGTTTGGGGTTGGTTACATTGTAAGGTTGATGAGGTTCCGTAGATGATTGTGTTTGTTGTTGGTTACATTGTAAGGTTGATGGGTTTCAATAGATGATTGTGGTTGTGGTTGGTTGCATTGTAAGGTTGATCGGTTTTAGTAGATGATTGTGTTTGCGGTTTGTTACATTGTATGGTTGATGGGTTTCAGTAGGTGATTGTGTTTGTGCTTGGTTACATTGTAAGGTTGATGAGGTTCCGTAGATGATTGTGTTTGTTGTTGGTTACATTATAAGGTTGATGGGTTTCAGTAGATGAGTGTGTTTGTGGTTTGTTACATTGTAAGGTTGGTGGGTTTCAGTAGATGATTGTGTTTGGGATTGGTTACATTGTAAGGTTGATGAGTTTCCGTAGATGATTGTGTTTGTTGTTGGGTACATTGTAAGGTTGATGAGTTTCAGATGGGTTTCAGTAGATGATTGTGTGTGTGGTTGGTAACATTGTAAGGTTGATGGGTTTCAGTAGATGATTGTGTTTGTGCTTGGTTACATTGTAAGGTTGATGAGTTTCAGTAGATGATTGTTTTTGTGGTTGGTTACATTGTAAGGTTGATGAGTTTCAGTATATGATTGTGATTGTGGTTGGTTGCACTGTAAGGTTGATGGGTTTCAGTAGATGATTGTGTTTGTGGTTGGTTACATTGTAAGGTTGATGGGTTTCAGTAGATGATTGTGTTTGAAGTTGGTTACATTGTAAGGTTGATGAGTTTCAGTATATGATTGTGTTTGTGGTTGGTTGCACTGTAAGGTTGATGGGTTTCAGTAGATGATTGTGTTTGTGGTTGATTAGATTGTAAGGTTGATGGGTTTCAGTAGATGATTGTGTTTGTGGTTGGTAACATTGTAAGGTTGATGGGTTTCAGAAGATGATTGTGTTTGTGGTTCGTTACATTGTAAGGTTGATGGGTTTCAGTAAATGATTGTGTTTGTGGTTGGTTACATTGTAAGGTTGATGGGTTTTAGTAGATGATTGTGTTTGTGGTTTGTTACATTGTAAGGTTGATGGGTTTCAGTAGATGATTGTGTTTGTGGTTGGTTACATTGTAAGGTTGATGAGTTTAAGTAGATGATTGTGTTGGTGGTTGATTACATTGTTAGATTGATGGGTTTCAGTAAATGGTAGGATTAATTTTTATCAAATATATTTTTAATGCTGTATAATAATATGTCCGGTATAGTGGTCAGTAGTGTGACGTCAGTATATATCTATTATCTGACTGGCTATTGGCGTTGGCGCGCGATGCCTTTGTATGATTAGGTAGACGAGAGAGCGACGACAACGACCACTGACAAGAATATAAGTGAGAGTTAAATACGTGTACAGACTATATATGTATGAGCTGGACATGTTGTTAAGCCTTCTGCCACACAGAGGGTAAGATTTACCTACAATAAACCACTGGTTCAGAATCAAAACGTCGAGCTTGTGTTGTTTATTCATCCCCCAAATACCCATCGGTTTCAATATCAGTCGTGATGAGATTGATATAAACTTATGACAAAGGATTTTTAATGCGGGTAGGAGTGAATTCTAAGAAAGTGCTATAATTCAATAACTTACGCATCACGATTCCTAACTGTCGGATAATCAAGAGTTGAGCTATATATTTGTTTTATAGATTGAAAAGTTCGCACAAATGTGCGGGAACCAATTTTTATGTTGATAATTAATGAAATTCAATCAAAATCATACAGCGTAGGTCTATTGCAATCGTTTACAGATGATAGCTCGCGACTGCTGTGAAGCCCCTGTTATTCTCACAACATCACTATATCAATGTTACGTCAGTGTTTCCCATCACTTGTAGCGTAATACAATTTATCGATCTTTTCGTCACTGAGATGCTTCCCGTCTCTGGGTCACTGAAACGTTTGCTATTTGACCGAAGTGGTGTAAAGTGCGGTCAACTTAACATAACTTGACACGTATTTCCCTGAGAAGTATTTTTATTACTGTGAAATGAAACAATACATGTATCAAGTTTGGTCTTATCGTGTTTTCTCTTGTGTTATAAAATTTATCTTAGTATTGGTCAACATTAGTGTGCACATGTAATATTACCTAACATGTTTTTACAACCGAGTCTGATTTGAATCAAGCGTGGCTGATACCGGGGACAAGGGGAGTTTTAGTCGTTCAGCTCAGTTTCTACACAGTAAACACCTACCACAACGTCAACACACACGGGAATACTCGGCATAAGTAATAATCGTTACAAAAGGACACAAATATAACGAAAACCCGGGGAGACATGATCTTTACAAAACCTAGTCTTGTTTGCAGCAAGAAGAAGACACTGAGCAGATTTAATTTAAATACCCACATAGCATGCGATATTATGTTATAGATATAAGTATTTGTGTAATTATCTTAATATATTTCATAATATTGCTTTTCACCTATAGGGACGCACCGGAATATCATTTGCAACTGTAAACATCTATCAGAGTGTACTAGCCTATTCGATCATTGTGAATGATAAACGCTCAATGAATTCAACAGAGTGCATTCGGAATACCTTATGTTGGATCATCCCTAACTGACGTATACGTGGCTGCTTTCGGAATACCTTGTGTTGAATCATGCCTAACTGACGTATTCGTGGCTGCTTTCGACTAAGCACACGTGGTGACTAGTCGAAACGACAACGAAATATTTGTCAGGTGTAAGAGGATAATACGAACTATTGATGTCAGGTGTAAGAGGATAACACGAAATATTTATGGCAGGTGTAAGAGGATAGCATGAATGTCATGTGTAAGAGGAAAATACGAGATATTTATGTCAGGTGTAAGAGGATAACACGAAATATTTATGTCAGATGTAAGAGGAAAATACGAAATATTGATGTCAGGTGTAAGAGGATAACACGAAACAGTTATGTCAGGTGTAAGAGGATAACACGAAACAGTTATGTCAGATGTAAGAGGATAACACGAAATAATTATGTCAGGTGTAAGAAGATAACACGAAATATTTATGGAATGTTTTGCGCTGGCATAATACTTTCTAGGGAAGCGGTTGGATTGCTCCAGAAAATTACACTAACAACCTGATCAGAAACGCCCAGTACTTAGCTGGGTGGAATCAAACGCACATTTTGGAATTCAACTCAACAAAAAAAATGTTAGGGCGAAACCTTAACTTGGAAATCTTTACAAGGCTAGAGTTGTGTTTATTGATTCAATGGTTACTGTCTATGACCATCGCCACGCGCTGTAAGCTTACCTTGTTAGCTTAGCGGCAACACGACACAGAAGATTTACAGTGTACGTACCGCCATGATGTCGGCAACACCACACAGAAGGTTTACAGTGTACGTATCGCCATGATATCGGCAACACCACACATAAGGTTTACAGTGTACGTATCGCCAGGATGTCGGCAACACCCCACAGAAGGTTTACCGTGTCCGGATCGCCATTGATGTCAGCAACACCACACAGACGGTTTACAGTGTACGAACCGCTATGATGTCGGAAACACAACACAGAAGGTTTACTGTGTACGTATCGCCAGGATGTCAGCAACACCACACATAAGGGTTACAGTGTACGTATCGTCATGATGTCAGCAACACCATACAGAAGGTTTACAGGGGACCTATCGGCATTGATGTCAGCAACACCATACAGAAGGTTTACAGTATACGTATCGCCATGAAGTCAGCAACACCATACAGAAGGTTTACAGGGGACCTATCGGCATTGATGTCAGCAACACCATACAGAAGGTTTACAGAGTACGTACCGCCATGAAGTAGGCAACACCACACAGCAGGGTTACAGTGTACGTATCTCCATGATGTCGGCAACACGACACAGAAGGTTTACTGTGTACGTATCGCCATTGATGTCAGCAACACCACACAGAAGGTGTACAGTGTACGTACCGCCCTGATGTCGGCAACACAACACAGAAGGTTTACAGCGTACGTATCGCCATGATGGCGGCAACACCACACATAAGGGTTACAGTGTACGTATCGTCATGATGTCGGCAACACAACACAGAAGGTTTACTGTGTACGTATCGCCACGATGTCGGCAACACCCCACAGAAGGTTTACAGGGGACCTATCGGCATTGATGTCAGCAACACCATACAGAAGGTTTACAGTGAACGTATCGCCATGATATAGGCAACACCACACATAAGGTTTACAGTGTACATATCGCCATGATGTCGCCAACACCACACAGAAGGTGTACAGAGTACGTACCGGCATGATGTCGGCAAAACCACACAGAAGGTTTACTGTGTACGTATCGCCACGATGTCGGCAACACCCCACAGAAGGTTTACCGTGTCCGGATCGCCATTGATGTCAGCAACACCACACAGAAGGTTTACAGTGTACGTATCGCCATGATGTCGGAGTAGTCGTTAAACAACGTTAACACCTTGTATTTGTGTTCTTTAATGGTAATCATATCGACCAAAATCACGTTAGAAAACAGTGTATTGACCTTGCGTCGGATAACCCAATCGAAAACATGTGTCTCACAAAACCCTTTGTTTTTTAAAACCCTTTATTTTTTAAAACTTTGTAAATAGTTGGTTTCAAAACTAAGATGTCATTAACCACAAAACATATCAATTTTAAGCTTAGCATTAAAACATTCTGGTGATGGTGTAAATAACAATCATTTAGTATTTTAGATAAATATTTTGTTAACAATTTACAATTTCCTTACAACATTTTCCAAAACTGCAAAATAGTAGACTGGTTCTGATACAATTTTAGGACTGAGATGTATCAAAGAAGATGGTAGATGAGGTAGCCTAACCCGTTACAAGCTAGACAGACTTTACACACACCGGACCTATACGTTTAAGTGAATATAGCGCCTCTCACTCTCTCACTCTTCCTGATCTAACACCTCGACAACTTCATAATTGGCGTCGGTGGTGAACTCGATCGGTTATAGCCCGCTACCGAGGCCAAGGAATGTGAGCCTGCTCGCACGCCTTTACACCTCCGCGTGGCATTTTATGGTAGTAGCCACACCAAGTTCCTCTTAAATACTCATACAACGTCACTGAAGCCACGTGATCAATATCGTATTTGGTACGAAACTATCGCTAAAGATATATGGCTGCTATACACGTGTATTTCAATACGATAGACTGGCAAATCAGAAAATGGGACAGCATCTTTTGAGAACAGGAGTCTGAGAGGATATACTCTTTATACACACACATCCTGGGTTGCATCTTACACAGGTTATCTTCCTCTTTACCTTATTAGTTATTTGTTAACGATCCGATAACATTTACGCTCTTGCCTGCATGCTAAGCATACTGATGGTCACATGGCGTTGAAAGTTGGTGATGAACCATGCAGTATATTAAGACAATTCAAATTTATACAGGAGTCAAGTTACAACCGCAGTTCCGGGGGTTTTTTTTCTGTCTGGAAACATGGAAGACAACAGTAGATGATTATATTGTTGCTGTTACTGGGAAAACGTGCTCCTCTGTGTGACAACAAACATTTTGTCAAGAAATTTAATAGTTGTTATTGAATTCACAACTTTACATGCAAGGTTAAAACACCTCTTTTTCTTTTCATGGATAGCAATTAACATGTCAACATGAAATCAACACGAACAGGTTTGGGTCACCTGACCGACCATGTGGGTTTTATCCGGGTACTCCGGTTCCTTCCACATTAAGACCCCCACGTGTTAACATACGGGCCAACAAGAGTGATTAATATAAGTTGAAATAACTTGTTTCATAATTGTTGTTAAATAAATAAAGTTTATATTAATTAACATGTTAATTTTGGTGATATCCATTTCGTTTTTAAGACAAACATTTGTTTCGAAAATAAACTTTAACATGGTTTGCGTTAAACTCATTGATCATTGACGGTACCTCATTGATCTTTGACGGTACCTCATTGATCTTTGATGGTACCTCATTTATCTTTGACTGTACCTTATTGATCTTTGAAGGTACCTCATTGATCTTTGACGGTACCTCATTGATCTTTGACGGTACCTCATTGATCTTTGACGGTACCTCATTAATCTTTGACGGTACCTTATTGATCTTTGACGGTACCTCACTGATTTTTGATGGTACCTCATTAATCTTTGAGGGTACCTTATTGATCTTTGACGGTACCTCATTGATCTTTGACGGTACCTCATTGATCTTTGTCGGTACCTCATTGATCTTTGACGGTACCTTATTGATCTTTGACGGTACCTCATTAATCTTTGACGGTACTTCATTAATCTTTGACGGTACCTTATTGATCTTTGACGGTACCTTATTGATCTTTGACGGTACCTCAATAATCTTTGACGGTACCTCATTAATCTTTGACGATACCTTATTGATCTTTGACGGTACCTCATTGATCTTTGACGGTACCTCATTGATCTTTGACGGTACCTCTTTGACCTTTGACGGTACCTCATTGATCTTTGACGGTACCTTATTGTTCTTTGACGGTACCTTATTCTTTACTGAAGAAGTAATTTAACAGTGTGTGTATTATGTATGAATATGTAACGAGGGCGAGAAAATGTAGGGTAAACTAATTGACTCAGAGCTCCTGGAAACTCTAGTCAGACATTCCACAATCATATGAATATATGTTAATGATATTTATTCTTCTACGTAAGATGTAATAAACTTTGTTCTCGTGTCTACCCCTATGCCAATATACCCATGGAAGGTGACCTAGACAGTCTTATTATTTCAATTAGGTTTTGCTTTTGCGCGTGCAAACATTTGTCACTTTATGCATTTCTCTTCGTTTCACAAGCTGCACGTTTATATCGTTTCTGATGTAACAGCTGTTGTCCAATGTTCCCTGAATAACGTGGATATATTAGGATCGGATTACATGTGATTCGCATGTTTTACATTTATTGTTAACACAGGTGTGATAAAAATCAAAGAAGACACACCATACTCGCCGGATAGACGTGACCATTAGCCCTGAACAGACTGATGAACGTCATCATCTTGACATAACTCGCCCCGATGACCTTATCTCCAATGTTCGATATCTCAACAAGCTGTATTTACAGTAGTGTTTTAGTTTCTCAATGCGATGATAAACAATAAAAACTGACATCATGATTTATACCATTTGTTCTAAGTCAAATAAACTCTTGATAGACTTAAAAAACTAGTTCCAGTCAACTTTATGGTAAGTTTGAAACAACATTCTTATCATGAGCCTGACATGTTTTTAATCGATTTCGATGTTAAATAGAAGTTTTTTTATTTGTTTGATAACAAACTTTCAAATACACTTAACAGAGGAAACCGGCCGGCTAGCTTGTTTGTATTTGCGTGACGAGGGGAAGTTTTTGGACGAGCGTTGCATGGTTTTCAGGAGTTTGTGTTTATTTTGTTTAACGTCCTATTGACAGCTAATGTCATTTAGGGACGTGTCTCCATGTGTGAAATGTATACATGCATGCGTGATACATGTGTGCAAGCGATGTTGGTATATTTGCGTCCTTGCAATTAGAGAGCTACCTCACTGAAATACCATCTCGTTGAATAATACTGACAACGGCTTAACCGGCTGTTGCGATTACCATGAATGCTGAATTATAGGCAGGAATAACAACCAAAATGTTTAAGGACTTTGCCATGTCCCGACATGAAGAGATAATCTAGTGCCTCCTCCTCTTTGACTGACGTTCAACACTACGGCTGCATGTATTGTCAAGAGAGGCACTAGGAAACAAGAAGGTTGGTGGGAAGTAGAAAAACAATAGGAAGATTTCAAAAGTTCCAACGGCAGCAACCGGTTTTGTTTTGGTCACTCTTACGTCCCCAGGTAGAAGGCACAAAAACAAACCCCAAATCATACAAGCATACAAGCATAAGGTATCAGCAGGTGTAGTATTTCCTCAATCCCCGACCTGCAAAGGTAAAGATAATACATGCACGCGCATGTATCACTGCCCAATAATGCATCGTTAGAGACCAATACAAACTGTCGTTACATCGCAGACATGAAAAACATTTCATTTGTTTGTTTAGCGTTTTCTGCTTCGAGAACAATCAGGAGTCGTTTTAAAAGGACATTTTACTGATATGTCACAAGCAAAATGTCACAACTAAGGATTCGTAGCCATATACTCGTCTGTCCAATACCTTTGAGAACACAGGTCAACCAGAGGTGACTAAGGCGACGCCGCTGTCAAGAAATTAAGGTATATGATAATGGATAAAAGGAGGCCCTTAATACTCCAACGGGACCAAACAATAGATTTTGGTTTCTTCAATGTCCAAAACAGAAGCTACATTAAACCTGGAAAAACTGGAGCGCACCGGCATAAACTCCTGACATGAACCCTTACTGTATGTGTTACAGTTGCGTTGTAACCTAATTGTTTTTTCTCCGGGTGTTTTTTACCCTAGTGGTATGTGTTTCTACAATAGTGCTTTGTACCATATTTATATGTGTTCCAAATGTTTTGTTCCCTTATTGAATCATGCTTGCAGGTCGGGGGTCGAGAAAAGAATATACCTGCTGTTACCCACTGCATGTATCGTAAGAGGCGACTAATGCGGAAACCCCTGCAGAATTGGGGGTTTGCTTTTGTGCCCTTCATTTGATATTGGGACTCAAAACCGACCAAACAAATCTGCTGCACTCATTGTAATAGTTTGGATTTTTATATTTCTCTCTACTTCTGACTATCTTTTATTTCCTAGCGCCTTCCTTGGCAGTACCTCACTTTTGGCTTTGATGTTGAACGTTTTTCCCAGGTAAAGAAGGCAATGGGTTCTGTCCCCAGGCCGGGATATACCAATGTCTACAGTGTGATGCTTTCACAACACACATGGAGGCACGTCCTTAAATGACATCAGCTGTTTATAGGACGTTAAACAAAATAAAACCAAACCAAGCCCTAATTGGATGTATTCCGAGCGATCTATACCCTAGCTGTATGTTGTCCGGATACTGTGCACTCAATTGTATGTGTTCAAGCTGTTTGTACCCTTGTTGTAGATGTGTTCCGAAGATTGTCACCCTAGTTGTATGTATTGCGAGTGCTTCATACCCTAATTGTATTTGTTCCATGTGATTTTCACCTTTGTTTTATGTGTTCCCACAATACTGCTTTGTACCCTATTTATTTGTGTTCCGAGTGTTTTGTTCCCTATGTGTATGTGTTCCAAACGCTGTGGGCCCTGATTGTATGCGATTCGGATGGGTTTTTTTAACCCTAGTTGAATGTATTCCAGTGCTTTGTACCCATGTTGAATGTGTTCCGGGTTAATGTTCTCATTTTGTATTTGTCCCGAGTGGTTGTACTGGAATATTCCATGTTTGGGGTGCTCTGTACCCTTATTGTATGTAATCTATATTTGTTTAATCCTAGTTGTATGTGTTCTGGGTACTTTGTACCATAGGTGTACACGTATGTGTTCTGGGTACTGTCTACCCTAGGTGTACACGTATGTGTTCTGGGTACTTTGTACCATAGGTGTACATGTTTGTGTTCGCGGTACTTTGTACCATAGGTGTACATGTTTGTGTTAGGGTGCATTGTACTAAAGGTGTACATGTATGTGTTCGGGTGCTTTGTACCCTAGGTGTACAGGTATGTGTTCGAGTGTTTTGTACCCTAGGTGTGCAGGTATGTGTTCCGGTGTGCTTTGTACCCTAGGTGTACATGTATGTGTTCGCGGTACTTTGTACCCTAGGTGTACATGTTTGTGTTCGCGGTACTTTGTACCATAGGTGTACATGTTTGTGTTAGGGTGCATTGTACTAAAGGTGTACATGTATGTGTTCGGGTGCTTTGTACCCTAGGTGTACAGGTATGTGTTCGAGTGCTTTGTACCCTAGGTGTACAGGTATGTGTTCGAGTGTTTTGTACCCTAGGTGTACAGGTATGTGTTCGGGTACTTTGTATCCTAGGTGTACAGGTATGTGTTCGGGTGCTTTGTACCCTAGGTGTACAGGTATGTGTTCGGGTACTTTGTACCCTAGGGGTACAGTCCTTGGTGTACAGGTATGTGTTCCGGTGTGCTTACAGGTATGTGTTCGGGTACTTTGTACCCTAGGTGTACAGGTATGTGTTCCGGTGTACTTTGCACCCTAAGTGTACAGGTATGTGTTCGGGTACTTTGTATCCTAGGTGTACAGGTATGTGTTCCGGTGTGCTTTGTATCCTTGGTGTACAGGTATGTCTTCCGGTGTGCTTTGTATCCTAGGTGTACAGGTATGTGTTCCGGTGTGCTTTGTATCCTTGGTGTACAGGTATGTGTTCCGGTGTGCTTTGGATCCTTGGTGTACAGGTATGTCTTCCGGTGTGCTTTGTATCCTAGGTGTACAGGTATGTGTTCCGGTCTGTTTTGTACCCTAGGTGTACAGGTATGTGTTCCGGTGTGCTTTGTACCCTAGGTGTACAGGTATGTGTTCCGTTGTGCTTTGTACCCTTGGTGTACAGGTATGTGTTCCGGTGCTTTGAACCGTGGTATGTGTTGCGGTGTACTTTGTTCCGTAATTGTATCTTTTCCAGGAAATTGAGGAAACGTTATAACTGCGTGTGGTGATACATTTAAATTCATTGAGTTTTAGAAAGAAAGAGTAAGAATATGATCTTATCAGCTGCCTACATACCTTATATTGGTTTACAGTGATCCGATAATTTGTTACATTGGTATGTGTTTGGACCTAATTAGACGTTTAAGGGGTTTGTATCAACTCTCTGTAAAATAGCCCCCATTACATTCATTCGGGTTAACATTTATTACGGAAATTGACTAAAATCCCAAGAACATCCCATATTACCCTGCACACAACAGTTTAGGCCAAGAAATACTAACAGCAACTAATTCTTGGGTTTCTGCTTATAAAAGACGGACAGCCAGTGCCTGTAGTATTGAGCCATATTTGTGTTGGGGGCATAAACATGATCAGATCCATCGATTGCAATTCTAAGACAGGAGTTCATGAACTGTCGAAACCGAGATTAGATAGTCTACTAACGTGATCACAGAGGCGCTTTACTTAACATATATGTGCAAAGCGTCTGCGTCGCTTGAAATGTGAATGGCATTATTTCTATGTGAAATGAAATCGGGAGTATTTCAATGAGCATTTCATCAGAATAAAACATTTATCCAATTAAATGTAGTATGAGGTAAAATCAAGTGAACGCCCTACATCAGATTGGACAAACTGACTAAGTCTTTGTACATTCATTAGATTGGACAAACTGACCATAGTTTTTGTACATTCATTAGATTGGACAAACTGACCATAGTCTTTGTACATTCATTAGATTGGACAAACTGACCATAGTCTTTGTACATTCATTAGATTGGACAAACTGACCATAGTCTTTGTACATTCATTAGATTGGACAAACTGACCATAGTCTTTGTACATTCATTAGATTGGACAAACTGACCATAGTCTTTGTACATTCATTAGATTGGACAAACTGACCATAGTCTTTGTACATTCATTAGATTGGACAAACTGACCATAGTCTTTGTACATTCATTAGATTGGACAAACTGACCATAGTCTTTGTACATTCATTAGATTGGACAAACTGACCATAGTCTTTGTACATTCATTAGATTTCAAGCGCTGTTGGAATATAAATGAATGGGTAAGAAATGTTCCATTCAAGTGAATGATGGGAATCCAAAGTTACAATGTGAACATGTGAATTATTCCCAGAATTGACCCCGCCAAGAAGAACAACTCATTTTCCATATCCAACATTCGAGTTTTGATTCCAGTGATGCCTTAAAGTAAATTTTATTGAGATACGATCAGCTGTTCAGGAGGAACACAT
This sequence comes from Mizuhopecten yessoensis, assembly GCF_002113885.1. Taxonomy (NCBI): domain Eukaryota; kingdom Metazoa; phylum Mollusca; class Bivalvia; order Pectinida; family Pectinidae; genus Mizuhopecten; species Mizuhopecten yessoensis. The sequence goes on from NW_018407520.1 coordinate 471,075, forward strand.
TGTGCCATCGGGGGAGGGAAATTTCCTTCCATTTATACAACAACTAGTACACTCAATTGAACTAAGGACGCTCTAGCTATAACTTGGATTAAATTCCTTTCCCCATACAGAAGAAAAAGGATTGTTAAGATTTACCTTTATTTTCCACACGTGGGCCTAGCACTTTTACACTGGTACAAGGATGATATAAACCAGGTTAGGTTGGAAAAGTAAGATTATAAATATTAATATCTATTTCCAACATAGGATCCCGCTCCTCTGCCCCCAGCAGGGACACCCTCTGTTTAAACAACATAGGATCCCGCTCCTCTGCCCCCAGCAGGGACACACCCTCAGTTTAAACAACATAGGACCCCGCTCCTCTGCCCCCAGCAGGGGCACACCCTCAGTTAAAACAACATAGGAACCCGCTCCTCTGCCCCCAGCAGGGACACATCCTCAGTTTAAACAACATAGGATCCCGCTCCTCTGCCCCCAGCAGGGACACACCCTCAGTTTAAACAACATAGGATCCCGCTCCTCTGCCCCCAGCAGGGACACACCCTCAGTTAAAACAACATAGGAACCCGCTCCTCTGCCCCCAGCAGGGACACATCCTCAGTTTAAACAACATAGGATCCCGCTCCTCTGCCCCCAGCAGGGACACACCCTCAGTTTAAACAACATAGGATCCCGCTCCTCTGCCCCCAGCAGGGACACACCCTCAGTTAAAACAACATAGGAACCCGCTCCTCTGCCCCCAGCAGGGACACATCCTCAGTTTAAACAACATAGGATCCCGCTCCTCTGCCCCCAGCAGGGACACACCCTCAGTTTAAACAACATAGGATCCCGCTCCTCTGCCCCCAGCAGGGACACACCCTCAGTTAAAACAACATAGGAACCCGCTCCTCTGCCCCCAGCAGGAACACATCCTCAGTTTAAACAACATAGGATCCCGCTCCTCTGCCCCCAGCAGGGACACACCCTCAGTTTAAACAACATAGGACCCCGCTCCTCTGCCCCCAGCAGGGGCACACCCTCAGTTAAAACAACATAGGAACCCGCTCCTCTGCCCCCAGCAGGGACACATCCTCAGTTTAAACAACATAGGATCCCGCTCCTCTGCCCCCAGCAGGGACACACCCTCAGTTTAAACAACATAGGATCCCGCTCCTCTGCCCCCAGCAGGGACACACCCTCAGTTAAAACAACATAGGAACCCGCTCCTCTGCCCCCAGCAGGGACACATCCTCAGTTTAAACAACATAGGATCCCGCTCCTCTGCCCCCAGCAGGGACACACCCTCAGTTTAAACAACATAGGATCCCGCTCCTCTGCCCCCAGCAGGGACACACCCTCAGTTAAAACAACATAGGAACCCGCTCCTCTGCCCCCAGCAGGAACACATCCTCAGTTTAAACAACATAGGATCCCGCTCCTCTGCCCCCAGCAGGGACACACCCTCAGTTAAAACAACATAGGAACCCGCTCCTCTGCCCCCAGCAGGGACACATCCTCAGTTTAAACAACATAGGATCCCGCTCCTCTGCCCCCAGCAGGGACACACCCTCAGTTTAAACAACATAGGAACCCGCTCCTCTGCCCCCAGCAGGGACACACCCTCAGTTAAAACAACATAGGAACCCGCTCCTCTGCCCCCAGCAGGGACACACCCTCAGTTTAAACAACATAGGAACCCGCTCCTCTGCCCCCAGCAGGGACACACCCTCAGTTTAAACAACATAGGAACCCGCTCCTCTGCCCCCAGCAGGGACACACCCTCAGTTTAAACAACATAGGAACCCGCTCCTCTGCCCCCAGCAGGGACACACCCTCAGTTTAAACAACATAGGAACCCGCTCCTCTGCCCCCAGCAGGGACACACCCTCAGTTAAAACAACATAGGAACCCGCTCCTCTGCCCCCAGCAGGGACACACCCTCAGTTTAAACAACATAGGACCCCGCTCCTCTGCCCCCAGCAGGGGCACACCCTCAGTTAAAACAACATAGGAACCCGCTCCTCTGCCCCCAGCAGGGACACACCCTCAGTTTAAACAACATAGGATCCCGCTCCTCTGCCCCCAGCAGGGACACCCTCAGTTAAAACAACATAGGACCCCGCTCCTCTGCCCCCAGCAGGAACACTTCCTCTGTTTAACAACATAGGACCCCGCTCCTCTGCCCCAAGCATGGACACACCCTCAGTTTAAACAACATAGGACCCCGCTCCTCTACCCCCAGCAGGGACACACCCTCAGTTAAAACAACAAAGGAACCCGCTCCTCTTCCCCCAGCAGGGACACACCCTCAGTTTAAACAACATAGGAACCCGCTCCTCTGCCCCCAGCAGGAACACTCCCTATGTTTAACAACATAGGACCCCGCTCCTCTGCCCCCAGCATAGACACACCCTCAGTTTAAACAACATAGGACCCCGCTCCTCTTCCCCCAGCAGGGACACACCCTCAGTTTAAACAACATTGAGTTTTCTTGACCAAATATTGATGTTAAAACGGAAGCAACAGTATATTTTATATTTTTATTTACCAGAGATCTACACCCTTAATAAAAATTATGAGTCGTATGGGTTCAAGGGTGTTCTAGATTCGATTAGAATCAAATCCCTAAATTTCCATGGAAGGATAAGGATTTTAAATATTTAACTTGATTTCCTATTTTAGGCCACGCCTCTCTACACCCATAGGGACCACGCCCTCTGTTTATTCATTCATTCATTCATATCTTTATTCCTCCAAACAGCCAAACAATGATCCAGCATATTTAAGCTTAAATCAAGTGCGCTGTTCAGGACAAGAAGCGTTTAAAAGTGAAAAACTGACGGACGATGTACGATGGATGGACGAAAGGCGATAGACGGACGACAAACGTTGATGGACGAAAGACGATAGACGGACGACGAACGATGGGTGGACGGAAGACGATAGACAGACGAAGAACGCCGCCCTATGGTATCAACTCAGTTGTCCTTCCAATAAATTGAGCAAAGGAAGGAGAATGTAACGAACTGTTAATGAGACTTTTATTGCTTTTTTAAACACTTAACATATTAAAATATCATACTATGATAAATAATAAGTTATTAGAGCAAATTTATCAATACCGAACAGAAACTATCTCTTTCATATCCGTACTATACTTACAAAGTGATTTTAAACTAGTCTTTTTTCTGCTGTGGTTAAATCTGAAAAGACAGGAGAGTATAATTGTATTTTACTCCTCAAATCATCACAGTGTCACATTGCACACTAACACCACATCACAGTATCACACTACACACTAACACCACATCACAGTATCACATTACACACTAACACCACATCACAGTGTCACACTACACACTAACACCACATCACAGTATCACACTACACACTAAAAACACATCACAGTATCACACTACACACTAACACCACATCAAAGTGTCACACTACACACTAACACCACATCACAGTGTCACATTACACACTAACACCACATCACAGTATCACACTACACACTAACACCACATCACAGTATCACATTACACACTAACACCACATCAAAGTGTCACATTAAACACTAACACCATATCACAGTATCACACTACACACTAACACCACATCACAGTATCACA
>NW_018407520.1:483006-483093 GCF_002113885.1 Mizuhopecten yessoensis
ACAGTACAGTATCACACTACACACATCACAGTACAGTATCAAACTACACACATCACAGTACAGTATCACACTACACACTTACATCAC
>NW_018407520.1:483179-508253 GCF_002113885.1 Mizuhopecten yessoensis
GCACACTTACATCAAGGAACAGTACCACACTACACACTTACATCACGGAATAGTACCACACTACACACCTACATCACGGAACAGTACCACACTACATACTTACATCACGGAACAGTATCACACTGCATACTTACATCACGGAACAGTATCACACTGCATACTTACATCACAGAACAGTACAGAATCATACAACACACTTATACCACAGCACAATATCACACTACACACCTACAACAGAGTACAGTATCACACCACACATTAACACCACAGCACAGTATCATACTACACACTAACATCACAGTACATTAGCACACTACACACTTACATCACAGTACAGTATCACACGACACACTTAAATCACAGTACCGTATCACACTACACACTAACACCACATCACAGTATCATATTCGACACTTTCATCACAGTACCGTATCACACTACACACTTTCATCACAGTACATTATCATACCATACACTTACATCACAGTACAGTATCACTCTACACACTTACATCACGGAACAGTATTACACTACAGACTTAAATCACAGTACAGTATCGCACTACACACTTAAATCACAGTACATTAGCACTCTACACACTTACATCACGGAACAGTACTACACTACACACTTACATCACGGACCACTATCACACTACACACTTACATCACGGAACAGTATCACACTACACACTTACATCACGGAACAGTATCACACTACAGACTTAAATCACAGTACAGTATCACACTACACACTTAAATCACAGTACAGTATCACACTACACACTTACATCACAGTACAGTATCACACTACACACACCACAGTACAGTTCACACTACACACATCACAGTACAGTATCATACTACATACATCACGGAACAGTTTCACACTACACACATCACAGTACAGTATCATACTACATACATCACGGAACAGTTTCACACTACACACATCACAGTACAGTATCACACTACACACATCACAGTACAGTATCATACTACATACATCACGGAACAGTTTCACACTACCCACATCACAGTACAGTATCACACTACACACATCACAGTACAGTATCACACTACACACTTACATCACAGTACAGTATCACACGACACACTTAAATCACAGTACAGTATCATACTACAAACTAACATCACAGTACATTAGCACACTACACACCTACATCACAGTACAGTATCATACTGTACACTTACATCACAGTAGAGTATCACACTACACACTTACATCACAGAACAGTATCACATTACACACTTACATCACGGAACAGTATCACACTACACACCTACATCACGGAACAGTATCATACTGTACACTTACATCACAGTACAGTATCACACTACACACTTACATCACAGTCCATTAGCACACTACACACCTACATCACAGTACAGTATCATACTGTACACTTACATCACATTACAGTATCATACTGTACACTAACATCACAGTACATTAGCACACTACACACTTACATCACAGAACAGTATCACACTACACACATCACAGAACAGTATCACACTTCACAATTACATCACAGTACAGTATCACACTACACACTTACATCACAGTACATTATCACACTACACACCTACAACAGAGTACAGTATCACACTACACACTTACATCACAGAACAGTATCACACTACACACTTCCATCACGGAACAGTATCACACTGCATACTTACATCACAGAACAGTATCACATTACACACTTACATCACGGAATAGTATCACACTACACACCTACATCACGGAACAGTATCATACTGTACACTTACATCACAGTACAGTATCACACTACACACTTACATCACAGTACAGAATCACACTACACACTTACATCACAGAACAGTATCATACCGTACACTTACATCACAGTACAGTATCACACTACACACTTAAATCACAATACATTAGCACACTACACACTTACATCACAGAACAGTATCATACCGTACACTTACATCACAGTACAGTATCACACTACAGACTTTAATCACAGAACATTATCACACTACATACTTACATCACAGTACAGTATCACACTACACACATCACAGTACAGTATCACACTACACACATCACAGTACAGTATCACACCACACACTTACAGCACAGAACAGTATCACACTACACACTTACATCACAGAACAGTAACACACTACATACTTACATCACAGAACAGTATCACACTACACACCTACATCACGGAACAGTATCATACTGTACACTTACATCACAGTACAGTATCACACTACACACTTACATCACAGAACAGTATCATACCGTACACTTACATCACAGTACAGTATCACACTACAGACTTTAATCACAGAACAGTATCACACTACATACTTACATCACAGTACAGTATCACACTACACACATCACAGTACAGTATCACACCACACACTTACAGCACAGAACAGTATCACACTACACACTTACATCACAGAACAGTATCACACTACGCACTTACATCACAGAACAGTATCACACTACGCACTTACATCACAGTACAGTATCATACTACACACTAACATAACAGTACAGTATCATACCGTACACTTACATCACAGTACAGTATCACACGACACACCGAAATCACAGAACAGTATCATACAGTAGACTTACATCACAGTACAGTATCATACGACACACTAACATAACAGTACAGTATCATACCGTACACTTACATCACAGTACATTATCACACTACACACATCACAATACAGTATCACACTACACACACAACAGTACAGTATCACACTACATACATCACAGTACAGTATCACCCTACACACCTACATCACGGAAAAGTACCACACTACACACCTACATCCCCGAACAGTATCACACTACACACTGTCCAGTATCACACTACACCCTGACATCATCACACTACACACTTACATCCCATCACAGTATCACACTGTCCACTTACATCACAGTACCGTATCACACTACACACACCTACACTACATACTTACATCACAGAACAGTATCAGACCGTACACTTACATCACAGTACAGTATTACACTACATACTTACCTCACAGTACAGTATCACACTAAACACTTATATCAAGGAAAAGTATCACACTACACACTTACATCATAGTACAGTATCACACTACACCCTGACATCACGGTACAGTATCACACTACACACATAACTGCACAGTATCAAACTACACACTTACATCACAGTACAGTATCCCCCTACACACCTACATCACGGATCAGTAGCACACTACACAACTACATCACGGAAAAGTACCACACTACACACCTACATCACGGAAAAGTACCACACTACACACCTACATCCCCGAACAGTATCACACTACACACACAACAGTACAGTATCACACAACACCCATCACAGAACAGTATTACACTACATACTTACCTCACAGTACAGTATCACACTACCCACTTATATCACGGAACAGTATCACACTGCATACTTACATACACTACACACATCACAGTACATTATCACACTACACACATCACAATACAGTATCACACTACACACATCCCTACACACATCACAGTACAGTATTACACTACACACTTACATCACGGAACAATATCACACTACACACTTACATAACAGTACAGTATCACACTACACAGTACAGTATCACACTACAAACATCACAGTACAGTATCACACAACACCCATCACAGAACAGTATTACACTACATACTTACCTCACAGTACAGTATCACACTAAACACTTATATCAAGGAAAAGTATCACACTACACACTTACATCACGGAACATTATCCCACTACACACTGACATCACGGAACAGCATCACACTACACACTTACATCCCATCACAGTATCACACTGTCCACTTACATCACAGTACCGTATCACACTACACACACCACAATACAGTATCACACTACACACACCACAATACAGTATCACACTACACACACAACAGTACAGTATCCCACAACACACATCACAGAACAGTATTACACTACATACTTACATCACAGTACAGTATCACACTACACACATCACAGTACAGTATCACACGACACACTGAAATCACAGAACAGTATCATACCGTAGACTTACATCACAGTACAGTATCACACGACACACTTAAATCACAGTACCGTATCACAATACACACTAACACCACATCACAGTATCATATTCGACACTTACATCACAGTACCGTATCACACTACACACTTTCATCACAGTACATTATCATACCGTACACTTACATCACAGTACAGTATCACACTACACACTTACATCACAGTACAGTATCACACTACACACTTACATCACGGAACAGTATCACACTACACACATCGCAGTACAGTATCACACTACACACACCACAGTACAGTATCACACTACACACCTACATCACGGAAAAGTACCACATTACACACCTACATCACCGAACAGTACCACACTACACACCTACATCACGGAAAAGTACCACATTACACACCTACATCACCGAACAGTATCACACTGCATACTTACATCACAGTACAGTATCACACTATATACTTACATCACAGTACCGTATCACACTACACACATCACAGTACAGTATCACACTACACACTTACATCACGGAACAGTATCACACTCCAAACTTACATCACAGTACACTATCACACTACACACTTACATCACAGTACAGTATCACACTATATACTTATATCACAGTACAGTATCACACTACTAACATCACAGTACAGTATCACACTACATACTTACATCACGGAACAGAATCATACTACACACTTACATCACGGAACAGTATCACACTACAGACTTACATCACGGAACAGTATCACACTACACACATCGCAGTACAGTATCACACTACACACTTACATCATAGTACAGTATCACACTACACCCTGACATCACGGAACAGTATCACACTACACCCTGACATCACGGAACAGTATCACACTACACCCTGACATCACGGAACAGTATCACACTACACACATCGCAGTACAGTATCACACTCCACACTTACATCACAGTATCACACTACACACTTACATCACAGGACAGTATCACACTACACACTTACATCACGGAACATTATCACACTAGTACAGTATCACACTACACACATCACAGTACATTATCACACTACATACTTACATCACAGTAGAGTATCACACTCCACACATCACAGTACAGTATCACACTACATACTTACATCACAGTACAGTATCAAACTACACCCTTACATCACAGTATCACACTACACACTTACATCATAGTACAGTATCACACTACACCCTGACATCACGGAACAGTATCACACTACACACCCCACAGTACAGTATCCCACTACACACATCACAGTACAGTATCACACTACATACATCACAGAACAGTATCACACTACAGACTTACATCACGGAACAGTATCACACTACACCCTGACATCACGGAACAGTATCACACTACACCCTGACATCACGGAACAGTATCACACTACACCCTGACATCACGGAACAGTATCACACTACACCCTGACATCACGGAACAGTATCACACTACACACTTACATCACGGAACAGTATCCCACTACAGACTTACATCACGGAACAGTACCACACTACACACATCGCAGTACAGTATCACACTACACATTTACATCACAGTACAGTATCACACTACATATTTACATCACAGTACAGTATCACACTACGCACTTACATCACGGAACAGTATCACACTACAGACTTACATCACGGAACAGTACCACACTACACACATCGCAGTACAGTATCACACTCCACACTTACATCACAGTATCACACTACACACTTACATCACGGAACAGTATCACACTACACACTTACATCACAGTACAGTATCACACTACACACTTACATCACAGTACAGTATCGCACTACACACTTACATCACAGTATAGTATGACACTACATACTTACATCACAGTATAGTATGACACTACATACTTCCATCACAGTACCGTATCACACTACACACACCACAGTACAGTATCACACTACACACACCACAGTACAGTATCACACTACACACATCACAGTACAGTATCACACTACACACTTATATCACGGAACAGTATCACACTACACACTTACATCACGGAACAGTTTCACACTACACATATCACAGTACATTATCACACTACACACATCACAGTACAGTATCACACTACACACTTACATCACGGAACAGTATCACACTACACACTTGCATCACGGAACATTATCACACTACACACCTACATCACGGAACAGTTTCACACTACACACATCACAGTACAATATCATACTACACACTTATATCACAGTACAGTATCACACTACACACATCACAGAACAGGATCACACTACACACATCACCGTACAGTATCACACTACACACTGACATCACGGAACAGTATCACTCTACACACTTACATCACAGAACAGTATCACACTACATACTTCCATCACAGTACAGTATCAAACTAAATACCTACATCACAGTACAGTATCTCACTACACACATCACAGTCCAGTATCACACTACACACTTATATCACGGAACAGTATCACACTTCACACATCACAGTACAGTATAACACTACACACATCACAGTTCAGTATCACACTACACACACCACAGCACAGTATCACACTACACATCACAGAACAGAATAACACTACACACACAACACAACAGAATCACACTACATACATCACAGCACACTATCACACTACACACTTACGTCACAGTACAGTATCACACTATATACTTTCATCACAGTACCGTATCACACTACACACTTATATCACACATTATCACACTACACACCTACGTCACGGAACAGTTTCACACAACACACATCACAGTACAGTGTCACACTACATACTTACATCACGGAACAGAATCAAACTACACACTTACATCACAGCCCAGTATCACACTACATACATCTCATCACAGTATCACACAACACACATCACAGTACAGTTTCACACTCCACACATCACAATACAGTATCACACTACACATCACAGAACAGAATAACACTACACACACAACACAACAGAATCACACTACATACATCACGGAACAGTATCACACTTCACACATCACAGTACAGTATTACACTACACACTTACATCATAGTACAGTATCACACTACGCACAACTCAGTACAGTATCACACTACCCACATCACAGTACAGTATCAAACTACACACATCACAGTACGGTATCACACTACACTCATCACAGTACAGTATCACATTACACACATCACAGTACAGCATCACACTACACACTTACATCACAGTTCAGTATCGCACTACACACTTACATCACGGAACAGGATCAGACTACACACTTGCATGACGGAACATTATCACACTACACACCTACTACACACATCACAGTACATTATCACACTACACACTGACATCACGGAACAGATCACACTACACACATCACGGGGGAGTATCACACTACACACATCGCAGTACAGTATCACACTACATCCTTACATCACAGTACAGTATCGCCCTACCCACTTACATCACAGCACAGTCTCACACTACACACATCACCGTACAGTATCACACTACACTCATCACAGTACAGTATCACCCTACACACATCACAGTACACTATCACACTACACACTTACGTCACGGAACAGTATCACACTACCCACATCACAGTACAGTATCGCCCTACCCACTTACATCACAGCACAGTATCACACTACATACTTCCATCACAGTACAGTATCACTCTACACACACCACAGTACAGTATCACAATACACACATCACAGAACAGAATAACACTACACACACAACACAACAGAATCACACTACATACATCACATCACAGTATCACACAACACACATCACAGTACAGTTTCACACTCCACACATCACAATACAGTATCACACTACACATCACAGAACAGAATAACACTACACACACAACACAACAGAATCACACTACATACATCACAGTACAGTATCTCACTACACACATCACAGTATAGTATCACACTACACTCATCACAGTACAGTATCACGCTACACACTTACATCACAGTACAGAATCAAACTACACACTTACATCACAGAACAGTATCATACCGCACACTTACATCACAGTACTTAGCACACTACACACTTATATCACGGAACAGTATCACACTTCACACATCACAGTACAGTATCGAACTACACACTTACATCACAGCCCAGTATCACACTACATACATCACAGCACACTATCACACTACACACTTACAGCACAGTACAGTATCGCACTACACACATCACAGTACGGTATCACACTACACTCATCACAGTACAGTATCATACTACAGTATCACACTACACATCACAGAACAGAATCACACTACACACATCACGGGGGAGTATCACACTACACACACCACAGCACAGTATCACACTACATACGTACATCACAGTACAGTATCTCACTACACACATCACAGTACAATATAATACTACACACTTATATCACAGCACAGTATCACACTACACATCACAGAACAGAATAACACTACACACACAACACAACAGAATCACACTACATACATCACGGACCAGTATCAAACTACACACTTATATCACAGCACAGTATCACACTACACATCACAGAACAGAATAACACTACACACACAACACAACAGAATCACACTACATACATCACATCACAGTATCACACTCCACACTTACATCACAGTACAGAATCAAACTACACACTTACATCACAGCACAGTATCACACTACATACATCACGGAACAGTTTCCCACTACACACATCACAGTAAAGTATCACACTACACACATCCCAGTACAGTATCACCCTACATACATCACGGAACAGTATCACTCTACACACACCACAGTACAGTATCACACTGCACACTTACATCACAGTACTTAGCACACTACACACTTATATCACAGTACAGTATCACAATACACACTTGCATCACGGAACATTATCACACTACACACTGACATCACGGAACAGTATCACACTACCCACTTACATCACAGCACAGTATCACACTACACACATCACAGTACTCATTGATATTTCATATCAACATATCGAAGTAGTAGTACGGTATCGAAAAAGTAAATTGAATAAATGTATCTTACCCAATGCTTCGTTGTTGTGTTTGGCGGTCGAAATTATGTATCCGCCTAAAGATATGCTACCTATAATTTATTTGCAACATAACATATCGAAATTTAACGAATAATGGGAAAACATGATCAAAAGTTTCGGTTGCAATCCTGAATGTGAATAATTTGAAGCATCCTGGGAGTTAGCGAGTTTGATGTAGCGATGTTCACGCGGAGGCTATGGTGGGAAGGTCGAGCATCTCCTAGCCAAATACTCGGGAGGCGAATTTTCCTTTTCACGTGGTGTTGGTGGAGGTCATCAGACTGCTAACAGATTACGGTTATTATCACATAGCACATCCGTTTATATAAAATTAACTGTATTTCACACGTGTTGGGTTGAACTAATCACAGAATTTCGACCTAGGAATCCCATACCAGAAAGGCAAGTAACCGCCAGCCTCGCTGTTTCTAGCCGCACTATCAACTGCTCCGCCGAGCTGGCGATCGATAGTCTCTGTGTATACACTGTCGTAGGCAAACCCTCCTGTATCTAAGGCAAATTATAGCGTGTCTTGGGCGAGCCCGACAGTGGTGTACCGTCAGTTCTTCACATATACCGTTACAGTAAACCAACTCCAATGCTTCTTACACATATGTCAATGTAATGGTAGTCCTTCTCTTTACGACAGCATCTCATTCATTTGCAAGAACACTTTCAACTGTTGACAAAATATTATTATTCCAAGTCTTATAGAACTGTTCCCGAGTGTCAGCGAAGACAGCAATACATTTCGACATCAAGGGTTACTCAATTTACTCGCCATAACTCAACGACAATGCTTAATTTCTCAACGGGCATTCCTTTCAGTATAGCATACTCGATGTTATTGAAGAGCTATCAAAACAAATTGATTCACTTGCAAGCACATACGGGCTCTCCAACACTTAATACAGTGCGACTAGTCCTAGCTTTGCAGGCTCGCCATTATCAAAAACAGGTGACGCCAGTACATAGATATCTGTTACTGTTGCTGAGACAGACTTTATTCGTATGTGATACTAGCAGTAAGGTTTTCAAAAACTCATTGATATGAGGTACTATCGGCAAGGTGTTGGCACGCTTCATTTGCATGTGGTACTATCAATTATGTTTGGTCAGGCTGCAATGAAATGCTGTTCTTTCCTTAAGATTGGAGGGCTACATTGCTAATGTGTAGTATCATCCAGGCTAGAACAGGCTCCATTGGTCTTGCGAAGTATCTTGCAGGCTGAAACAAACTACATATATATTGCGTTGTATGTATCCTCTAGGTCAGAAAGTCTAAATTAGTATTGCATAGTATTGTCGAGGCTCGAACAGACTAGTTTGGTATTGTGTAATAAGTTCGAGCCTGGCATAGGCTGCATTGGTGTTACCTAGTGTCCCAGAGGCTATAACTCGCTACATTACTATATTGCAGCATCCTTGAAGCAGAAACAGGCACTATTCTATGGCTACTATCGTAAAGGCTGGAACAGGCCTTAGCTGTACTGAATGCTGTCAATGACGTTGCTTCAACAGGCTACATTGGCATTGCGTAGTAACGTCCAGGCCGGAATAGGCAACTTATCCTAGAGGCTTGAACATGTGACAGTGGTACTTTGTGATGTACATATACATGAGACCGGAAAAGGCCAAATTGCATAGCATACTCGGGGCTGAAACAGGCTGCATGGACATTGTGTAGTGTCTTCAAGGTTAGAACAGGTTGCATGTATAATTATATCGTCGTATATATACATGAGGCTGAAAAAGATAAGAATATGTCTTGTATAGCAAAATCGGGGCTGGGACATGTTGTATTGGTGTAGCGAGGTATTCTTGGTGTGGAACAGGTTACTTTGGTGTTGCATATTATCCCATAGCCTGGGACAGGTTCATTGTGTATTCTATAATATCTTCTAGGTTGGAACGGGTCACATTGATATCGTGTTGTACCCTCGAAGTCAGATAAGGCTCAATTAATATTGCTTAGTATCTTCGCGGTTGTAACACACTAAGTTGGTATTGCATAGTATCCTCAAGCTGAAGCTAGCCATATTGGTATCCCTTGGTCAGCCCAAGGCTTAAGCAGGCTATACATTGACACTACTTTTAGAGCTGAGGCAGGGAGCATTAATTTCGGATACCACAATTGAACATTTGACTTTGAAAAAAAGTTTCCAACGAGAAGATGCTGTTATTAGTTGAACAGTATACATAAAGTAAATAGTTTTCTAGTAGCAGGTAATAGGGCGGTCTGCATCTTTGTAAACCCCTGTGCTGTAAGTTTGTCCGTCAGCAGTCGACATCTATCACTGAAACCCCTGTGCTGTAAGTTTGTCTGTCAGCAGTCGACATCTATCACGGAAACCCCTGTGCTGTAAGTTTGTCCGTCAGCAGTCGTATGTTATCACGGAAGTTAAGATATTCGGAGCAAGCCCCAGGGTACCGAATTAACTAGGACATGTAAACACCGTAGGTAGGGGAAGCAAGAATGTTGCTATTAAGAAAGGGAAGGTTCACGATCGGAAAGTCGAAATCGTCAGGCTTATCGTATAGTTTAGTAGTAAGTCGTGCCTGTTTGTCATATAAATCAAGATTGAGGAAAGCGGCTGGAGAGGACGAGTCTTTGGTGTCCTTGGTTTGAAGCTCTTGAGGGTATATACAATCAATGTGGTCAATTAAGTTCTTGTTATTCAGTGACACCACATCGTCGATAAATCTGAATGTTTACTTGAAGACTGTGACTAGGTTTTTGTTACAAGTAATGATAAGCTTCATATGAAAACAGAAACGAATCGGCCGAAAGAGGGGCACAGAATGTTCCCAGTAGAATGCCAACAGTTTGCTTGAAAATCTTGCCACCGAACTCAACAAAGATACTAGGAGCTCCTAGTTGGTAGGGATTGATGATTGAAATGCCTCTATTCCATGCGCCCCGACTGTGTTATCGTCCAGGTGGTTCCAGTCTGTAGCTGTTTGCACAAAGGATGGGTTTCTGTACTGATCTGTATTGCTGTTAGGCATTATGATTGCTCTGCTATTGTTCCCGATTGAATTTGGAATTGGTCCTGATGTCTCGCAGTCCTGGAACTTACGCTGTCGTGTTTTCCTTTTCTCACACTGAAAACGAATAAAGTTTTCCCAGGGCATTGAAGGAATTTGCTCCTCTACGATTTTATAATAGAATATTAATCTCTGTTGTTTTCGTCTTGATGCTAGTGATGGAAGCTGTAGATCTTTGAGAAGTTTTGTCATAAATCCCTCTTCCCTTGTTCTGTAGTTCCTCTGGATGAAACGCGCCCCTCTGCGTTGAATACTTTCCAATTTACTGATGTAAGTCTATTTTTGGGTCCCAGATTATGGCTCCGTATTCCATGATGGATCTAACAAGAGCAGTGTATGCTGTCTTTCTATATTCTCTGGGACAGTGATGTAGGTTACGTCGTAGAAAGCCTAGGGTGGAACTGGCCTTATTAGTAATGTTTGCTTTTGTTCTTTCCATTTCATATCCCCTGATAGCTGTAACACTAGGTATATATTTGTCTGAACGTGATCGAAGTTGTGTCCATTAAGCTGATTGAGTTTCCTTTTTCTTATCAATACAAAGAATGTAACATTTATTTGGCATTGAATTTCATCCCCCAGTCTGCAGCCCAAGTTTCGAGCTGTTTCAGGTCATCTTGAAGTGTTTTAAGGTCCTTGTTTATTTCTCTATAAAGTAGGCAGTCGTCTGCGAAAAGCCTGACTGTTGGTTTCACAGAGTCAGGTAAGTAATGCATGACAGAGAGTGAATTTTGACTTGGTTTTTTTCCGATTTCATTGGCTGAGGAGATTGTTTGGCGTAATGTTGCCGTGAAAAGTATCATCACAGATCACGTAATTCACTCCCTGCTGTGTGTTTGTTAGTATCAAAGGTAAGGAAGGTGATCTGCAATACAGTCCTAACCTGGTAAATATGTTTGATATATGATTGTTCAATATCTCATCTGAATTGTTGATTGATGCAATATATTCTAACAAACTGTGCTTTATAAAGAGGAACTAGTGTTGGTAGGTTGTCAGCAGCTATAACTGTACCACACCATAGAGGCTAGATAAACATACTTTGGCAGACAGGTAGGGAAAAGAGACTTGTGACATTCACAATCTTGTTCAACTTGTATAATGTCTGATTTCGCTCCATTTCTTGCAAGTGTTGAGGTCACCCTTAATAAATGACTATAGGTCTATTCCTGAACCTGAATTTTAATGAGTTACAGCAAGACAGTCTAAATAACTACTGTAAAAAATCACAATTTGGAACTGTTCGTGTTAATGGTGTTGAGGCGAGTTGTCATTCATAGATTATCGATATATAGGATGAATAGATTTCTGAACCATTGGTCACGTGAGAATGTCCTCACCACCATCTGTTTCTGAACCATTGGCAACGTGAGAATGTCCTCACAAACATCTGTTTCTGAACCATTGGCAACGTGAGAATGTCCTCACCACCAACTGTTTCTGAACCATTGGTAACGTGAGAATGTCCTTGCAACCATCTGTTTCTGAACCATTGGCACTGTGAGAATGTCCTCGCCACCATCTGTTTCTGAACCATTGGCACCGTGAGAATGTCCTCGCCACCATCTGTTTCTGAACCATTGGCAACGTGAGAATGTCCTCGCCACCATCTGTTTCTGAACCATTGGCACTGTGAGAATGTCCTCGCCACCATCTGTTTCTGAACCATTGGCAACGTGAGAATGTACTCACCACCATCTGTTTCTGAACCATTGGGAACGTGAGAATGTCCTCACCACCATCTGTTTCTAAACCATTGGCAACGTGAGAATGTCCTCACAAACATCTGTTTCTGAACCATTGGCAACGTGAGAATGTCATCACCACCATCTGTTTCTGAATTATTGGTAACGTGAGAATGTCCTCACCACCATCCGTTTCTGAACCATTGGTAACGTGAGAATGGCCTCGCCACCATCTGTTTCTGAACCATTGGCACCGTGAGAATGTCCTCACCACCATCTGTTTCTGAACCATGGGTAACGTGAGAATGTCCTCTCCACCATCTGTTTCTGAACCATTGGTAACGTGATAATGTCCTCCCCACCATCTGTTTCTGAACCATTGGCAATGTGAGAATGTCCTCGCCACCATCTGTTTCTAAACCATTGGCAACGTGAGAATGTCCTCACAAACATCTGTTTCTGAACCATTGGCAACGTGAGAATGTACTCACCACCATCTGTTTCTGAACCATTGGCAATGTGAGAATGTCCTCACCACCATCTGTTTCTGAACCATTGACAACGTGAGAATGTCCTCGCCACCATCTGTTTTTGAACCATTGGTAACGTGAGAATGTCCTCCCCACCATCTGTTTCTGAACCATTGGCCACGCGAGAATGTCCTCACCACCATCTGTTTCTGAACCATTGGCCACGCGAGAATGTCCTCACCACCATCTGTTTCTGAACCATTGGTAGCGTGAGAATGTCCTCACCACCATCTGTTTCTAAACCATTGGCAACGTGAGAATGTCCTCACCACTATCTGTTTCTGAATTATTGGTAACGTGAGAATGTCCTCACCACCATCCGTTTCTGAACCATTGGTAACGTGAGAATGGCCTCGCCACCATCTGTTTCTGAACCATTGGCACTGTGAGAATGTCCTCGCCTCCATCTGTTTCTGAACCATTGGCAACGTGAGAATGTACTCACCACCATCTGTTTCTGAACCATTGGTAGCGTGAGAATGTCCTCACCACCATCTGTTTCTAATCCATTGGCAACGTGAGAATGTCCTCACCACTATCCGTGAGAATGTCCTCACCACCATCTGTTTCTGAATTATTGTCAACATGAGAATGTCCTCACCCCCATCTGTTTCTGAACCATTGGTAACGTGATAATGTCCTCACCACCATCTGTTTCTGAACCATTGACGACGTGAGAATGTCCTCACCACCATCTGTTTCTAAACCATTGGCAACGTGAGAATGTCCTCACAAACATCTGTTTCTGAACCATTGGCAACGTGAGAATGTACTCACCACCATCTGTTTCTGAACCATTGGGAACGTGAGAATGTCCTCGCCACCATCTGTTTCTGAACCATTGGCCACGCGAGAATGTCCTCGCCACCATCTGTTTCTGAACCATTGGCACTGTGAGAATTTCCTCGCCACCATCTGTTTCTGAACCATTGGCTACGTGAGAATGTCCTCACCACCATCTGTTTCTGAACCATGGGTAACGTGAGAATGTCCTCGCCCCCATCTGTTTTTGAACCATTGGTAACGTGAGAATGTCCTCGCCACCATCTGTTTTTGAACCATTGGCAACGTGAGAATGTCCTCTCCACCATCTGTTTCTGAACCATTGGTAACGTGAGAATATTCTCACCACCATCTGTTTCTGAACCATTGGTAGCGTGAGAATGTCCTCACCACCATCTGTTTCTAAACCATTGGCAACGTGAGAATGTCCTCACAAACATCTGTTTCTGAACCATTGGCAACGTGAGAATGTCCTCTCCACCATCTGTTTCTGAATTATTGGTAACATGAGAATGTCCTCACCACCATCTGTTTCTGAACCATGGGTAACGTGAGAATGTCCTCGCCCCCATCTGTTTTTGAACCATTGGTAACGTGAGAATGTCCTCCCCACCATCTGTTTCTGAATTATTGGTAACATGAGAATGTCCTCACCACCATCTGTTTCTGAATTATTGTCAACATGAGAATGTCCTCACCACCATCTGTTTCTAAACCATTGGCAACGTGAGAATGTCCTCACCACCATCTGTTTCTGAACCATTGGCAATGTGAGAATGTCCTCACCACCATCTGTTTCTGAACCATTGGCCACGCGAGAATGTCCTCGCCACCATCTGTTTCTGAACCATTGGCAACGTGAGAATGTCCTCGCCACCATCTGTTTCTGAACCATTGGCAACGTGAGAATGTCCTCGCCACCATCTGTTTCTGAACCATTGGCCACGTGAGAATATCCTCACCACCATCTGTTTCTGAACCATTGGCCACGTGAGAATATCCTCACCACCATCTGTTTCTGAACCATTGGCCACGTGAGAATGTCCTCGCCACCATCTGTTTCTGAACCATTGGCAACGTGAGAATGTCCTCACCACCATCTGTTTCTGCATTATTGGCAACGTGAGAATGTCCTCACCACCATCTGTTTCTGAACCATTGGCAACGTTAGAATGTCCTCACCACCATCTGTTTCTAAACCATTGGCAACATGAGAATGTTCTCACCACCATCTGTTTCTGAATTATTGGCAACGTGAGAATGTCTTCACCACTATCTGTTTCTGAATTATTGGCAACGTGAGAATGTCCTCACCACCACCTGTTTCTGAATTATTGGCAACATGAGAATGTTCTCACCACCATCTGTTTCTGAACCATTGGCAACGTGAGAATGTCCTCACTATCATCTGTTTAAACAACCACAACGCGCATTTTTCCACAAGTGATATTTTCCAGTTTTCCAGTTTATTATATACATTTGTATTTGAGCATTTGTACCTGCAGCAGACAAAGCATTCCCCCCTGAAGAAACATTTGAACTCTTCCAATTCAAAGATTGATAAAGTTCATAATGAAATTTCAGGGGTGAATGGGTTAATCTGTGAACTTGCCTGGGAAAGGGAATGACTCTGGTGTAATTATGTTATTTTGTACATTTGTATTTAATCATTTATACCTGCAACAGACAAACTAATCCAACAAGATCTTACTTAATCTGTGAACTTGCCTGGGAAAGGGAAGGACTCTGGTGTACCTAGCTCTATCTATACAGCAGGGTTCTGCTACTTTTGTCAGTAAAATGGCACTACAACTAACTCCAAAACACTTTTTTTCACTAACAATAGTAGTTATAGGTCAATGTGTTCCATAAGTTATCAACAAATTATTTAAAGTAAGACAATGTTCCAACTTAATCTTTGTTTGATCAAACTGTAACATATTACAGTCAATAAAAACTACAACATCTCAACAAAACTGACAAAGTTTATATACACATATGATATCCACGATCACAAAGTCCTTTACAGAACTTCCATTGAACAAAAAAAGAGACTATTTTTCTGCTTTTTTTTTCACATGAAAAGAAACAGGAAAAAAGCCTTAAAACTAAATCAGTAAAATTTTAAGACACATACATTTTAATATTTTCATTTTTTTTAATACATTCAGATTATAAATATATATCATATGCACACAGTAGGTATACTACATGATAAAGATGACATACTTCCTTGGTCTACCCAATTATCAGATCTGAAGAAAACTCCACATGCTAATGTGCCAAAAATAGAGTTTACCTCACATATGAGGACAAGGCCAACTGGACGAATGATGATTCATGGACATCAGATAAATAGTGAATATCAGAGACACATAAGCCATTGTTTGATGATACACAAATACACTGAAAAAATATAATGGGATACACATTGCAGTCAGGGGTTACCTCCCTTGCTTATATATTCTGAGTTATCTTCCTATTTTCTTGGAGTTATATCCTTCAGTAATAAATAATTTGATTTAACTCTCAAGATTACATTTATTCCTGTTTACCTTCCTTACAGATACTAGCAGTCTTTCATTTTGTCTCAAATAGTCGAAACAAATTACTGGCATGTAGATTTCATTCATAAATAATGCTGATACATCCATTTTTAATATTTCTTAACTTGGAAAGCATAAGTGGCACAAATATTTGTTAACCATTTTTGAGACAATAGAGGACAAGAAGAAATAATTCAGAATTTTAACAAATTGATTCCCGTGACCTTGAATATAGATCAAGGTAATTTCTCTCTCCAATTTTATTGCACACCATACTTGCATCTTATGAACCAACAGTCATGACTCCAGACATTTCAGTTCTCCAGACGAAGTCGTCTAGAAAATGTTTATTTTCTGTTTCAACTTTGTTGCACTCTAATCCTGATACAACAGGCCAAATATCAAAACTCCTTCGTAATTATTTTTCTAACGAATTTGACTCCAATGACCTTGAATATAGGCTATGGTTGTCCTATTTAGCCAAGTTTGTAGCACTCAATGTCAGCAAGCTAATAGTCAATCATCAGGACTCTATATCCTTTGGTTCTTTAAAAGAAATCAATAACATTCAAACAAATTTGACCTCTGTGACCTTGATTTTTTTTCACAACTTAGTATCACACCATACCAACAAGTTACTGGCCAAATAGCGTGACTCTAGGCTTTTTTGTTCCCAAGAAAAAGACCTTTTAAGGAGTATTGAACAATGTTTTGCAAATCAGCATCTTGTGGCAGATTTTGCTTTCCCTGCACAGTTTGTAGAATATTAACTCAGAGTGCTTCAAAATGCACATAAAACCATAGGACTGCTGGTTTTTAAGATGCCCAAAAACTATCACCCTATCTTGCCGTTCATGGACTCCAAAAAGGGCCATTCCTTTTTCTTTTACAAATTTTAATCTCCATCACCTAAGAATTGCTTTCTACTAAATTTGGTATAAGTTTCTCACATTGGTTATTGTAAAGCAGTTGTTCAAAGAAAAAGCTTAAGACAACAGATGGCAACAGATCACATTAGTTCACCTTTCCCAGCTGAAAATCAAAAACGATGAGTCGTCCAATTCTCTAGATAAATATAACAATTTAGGCAATCAGACCTGATCAATTAGCAACAAGAATCTGGCACATTAAATTTTAACAGCTTACGTGTTAAATATGAAATCATATTTAAGTTAATTTGCTGACATGTTAAATTGTCTATCCATAAATTTCATAAACTTACTGGCTAAAAGCTACATCATTGATATACATTTTGTACTTTCTAAAATTCTAAAAATTGAAAATAGAAATTGAATTCCTCAGGATTCCAAGCAATCGTCATCTCTGACCCAATTGTTACCATCTGCCATTTAAAAAGGAAATTTCATAATTAAGGACCTCGTTTCAATGCAATTTTCTTGAAAGAAATGAATTACAGTAATGTCAGAAAGCTTAGTAAACACCTTACCTGTCTTTGTAGAGAGATGTTTGTACTTGTGTAAATCATACTATACTATCTGTCCAGGTAACAAATCCAGCCATCATTTGTCTGTGATATATCTAATCCTCTTCATCAGAGAAAATACATGTTAACAATAAATGTATCCAAATATTGAATTTCTGACAAAAGTCTTTCACAATTCTGTGCTATCAAATCTTGCAATTCAAGACTGGAACAAATGTGTCTTTAACAATACATATATTACGAATGACCTTTCCATTCCTTACCTGCGGTACAAGATATAGAATAGAAATTTGATTACTCCAAAACTACTGTTAGTACATTGGCCTTTCAATAAACTAGGTCTGTGTCAACCTAAAGCTCTGTATCACACATAGCACTCATACAAAAATTAACAAGATGCCATCATTAAAATATTGAGCATAAACAAATGACTATTTTGAGTAACAAGGACCTAGATATTTGACCTAGATTTCTTAATTAATTTGTACACAATTCACATTTAAAACTAACCCAGATCCCATGCTCTCCACAGATCAGAGAAACATGTACGGTAACATCCTAGAGGTTAATTCCCTCGCATCAATATCCACATCATAACAATAATTTTGGCGAAACATATATGTTTTACTTACGCCATACTTGACTAATAAGTGCACCCGCCATTATATGTAAACAATGTGGCCAGTTTGAGCTATGTACCAGATCATTTCTCTTTGACAAGGATTCCAAGTCTATAAACAAACAGTTTCTGCCTAATTCCCCACAGAAAACACTTGACATCATAACACTTATCTTAATGAGTAGGTCCTTTTTACATGTTTTAATAAGCATGCAGCCTGCATATGAATTTCAGATGAAAATCACTTTACCTCTGTTTGATTTCATTAAAGGGACCTTTTTTCCCCAGTTATCCAGTACATGTTTTCATGGACAAATAATATCATTACATTTACATATCCCCTCTTACATTACCACTAAGGTGCCAGGTCAGTACTACTTTGTAAGTCTACAGACATAGTAAGATGCTTTCAGTCTTGTATAATCTTAACTTGTGATTTAATTAACAAGTCCTCAATGATATCTAGGCCACTGTAGTTTTATAGCAACAGGTAGAAAAATATCCATAATTGAAGCTATACAAAGATTTATAACTGAATCTATTGAATCCTTACTTGCTACCTGGACCCCTCGGACCACACTTGTTTATGATATGTATTAACTAGGGCAATATCTGAGGTTGTACATTACTTCATTGACTAGCAGTTAAATTTGTCTGATCTTATCGTCACACAATTGATCTATATTCAGTCAGAAAAATCTGATCATTTCACAAAAGGAAAATACAAATTGTATATAGGAATCGTTCTTTGAAGTTATGCTATACTATTTCACAGAGAGAACAAACTTCATTTTCCTGCAAACTATAAAAGAGAAAATCTCCACCTTCAAGATAATGATAGGTTCACAAATTTTGAAAATTAATGTCACATGTTGATCAGATTTCAAACTTCTTCAGTTAAGACTAAGTAACGACTCGGATAGTATGTGAACACTGCTGAGTCTATGTAGCAAGCCTTATAACAGATATATAGTGCTGTGATGCCCTGAGATACAAGGGAGACAACCACAGTATACTGCTGGACGTCAATATAGCCCACAACAACAATTACACTTAGCATCTTACAACATCGACTGATTCCACTTTAAAAAATAAAATACAGTTTGCTTCATGGGATGTTTACAAATAGCTATATCAGTTCTACTGACTTAGGGTCACGTGTACCATCACTACACATATATATATTTATATAAATAACACTTTGTATTCAAAATCTGGTGCTATGGAAAATTCCACTTCGTACCATCTGTTACAGCAACTGTCACAGTTTCACAATTATAATCAAATTTAAAGACATTCTGAAGTGTCAGAGCAAACAGATTACATGTCATAAAAGAATATTCATCGAACTACATATCTATAAATCAGAATTTTAAATGCTATCACCATATTTCTAAGCGATTATCATTTATTTTCTGCATATCTTTAATTCTCTTGTAGAAATCAACCAGACCTAATATGATGTTGAAACTTGAGCCTTGTCAATCCTAAATCACCACATACTATGGATATCAATAACTGGTAACCTTTTTTCCTGCTTTTTGCAAGGCTAGAAATTATTTGGTAAAAATAAAGTTTTTCACACAGGAACCTACAATTTGCTATAATTGGTTTTTCAGGATGTTATTTTATTCCTATTAACTCGCATCACTAACAAGAAAATATGTATTTAACTCATCAGACCCATTTATAGTCCAATTATTATTGAAATTATTTTGAAATTAGAAAAGTACATAGATTCTTTAAGAAGATTTCATTTGAGTAAAATTAAAACCAAAAGTGGTTAAAACATCAGATAGTTGCTATCTGACAATTTATCTAGTATCCCTGGCACATAGGCATAACTTTAAATTTGAGTCATACTTTATACAAGATGAAACTCATTTCAAAATGAGATTCTGTTCATTCAGATTCCTTTTTATACTTGTTTTTATGAACTTGTACTTTCCTCTATTCACAACTCACTATAAAAGATCAAAATTTCATCCTGACAGTTTGATAAGAGTTCTTTAAATTTGATGATAACTGAAAAACTGGAGTCAATGTAGTCCATTTCTTCCAATATGTCTTGTTAGTCTGACTGTATCTAGTCTATGTGGTGTTCACAGCACTGCTCGTCATGTCCTGTTCCGAGTCGCAGATCCTTTTGGTCTCTAAAACCTTCGTTTATGTAAGTTACAAATCCATAAAATTCCTTTTCCCCCGATAAACAGATCACATGTTCATTGCATAAAAAGTCTTTATACACAAAACAAAGGGAAAGAAAATGAAAGTATACCAACAACATTATATGGTACTTTAAATAGATGACTAAAAAATTGTTTACGGTCATTGTAAAGATTCTCTTTCCTCTCCATAAAAGATTTCCTATTCCCATAAATGACATTTTTATCAACTGTTCCATCAAAAATTTCAATTCATAATTTTACGATTAATCCATTTTCTTTATAAGATATATTTTCATAGACAATAATTTCAGTGAAAACCTCAGAAATAGCATTCTACATTCTTAATTAAGCAGAATAATGCATTTTGTAAATTGAACGAATTTTGCAAATCTGCAAAACTTTGAACCAGTGAGAAAAAAGAACCTTTACAAGTCTTAGTTAACTGTCTTGATTTCCTTTCCTCTAAAAGATCTCATGTTTGATTTTGAAGAACAGTCAAGGGGGGTAACTCCTTCAATTTATCAGTCCCTGTAGATATGGTACATTGAACACAAATAACGCTAAGCCTCAGTATCTTCCCCATCATGTCCCTTCAGACGCAAACGCGCAAAATCTTCGAAGATGAAATCATCGTCACCAGTTCTCACTCCACTGAAAAAGAGAAGAAAATATGACATAAAAATACAATAATAAGTTACCATGGTGAATAAAATACAACCACCGAACCTATTTTAATTTCATTTGACTCTCAGCTTTAATGATGTTAATGTTTTCTTTCAACAAAAATTCAACACTTATGTCATGTTCTGTTTACCAAGTATGTTATATTTTTTGGGGGGATGCATTGGCATATTGATTTTTCAAACAATGTGTGGAGTACAAGTTTGTGAGGTAACTGTATTTTATATTATGAGTTTTCAAATGGCATAAAATGTGAAATTTGTCTGGTTATCAATGCTGCTATATAAAAGTCTTGTATTGGGTTAACTCATTCACCCCTGAAATTTGTTAATGAACTATTCCAGCCTTGGAATTGGAAGAGTTCAAATGTGTCTTCAGGGATGAATAAGTTAAGGAACCCTGCTTTAATGCTGACAAAACAAGAATTCCATTGCATATTTTTATACATGTTGTAACACCTTAATTTGTTTTGAATATCACTGAAGCACGACTGGGCCAGTATAATGAGTACCACTGAAGCACGACGTGGCCAGTATACTGAACATCACTGAAGCCTGACGTGACCAGTATACTGAACATCACTGAAGCACGTCGTGGCCAGTATACTTAAAATCACTGAAGCACAACGAGGCCAGTATACTGAAAATCACTGAAGCACGCCGTGGCCAGTATACTAAACATTACTAAAGCCTGACGTGACCAGTATACTGAACATGACTGAAGCCTGACGTGACCAGTATACTTAACATCACTGAAGCACAACGAGGCCAGTATACTGGACGTCACTGAAGCACGACGTGGACAGTATACTGAACATAACTGAAGCACGGCGTGGCCAGTATACTGATCATCACTGAAGCCTGACGTGACCAGTATACTTAACATCACTGAAGCACGCCGTGGCCAGTATACTTACAAATTTTAATCTCCATCACCTAAGAATTGCTTTCTACTAAATTTGGTATAAGTTTCTCACAATAACCAATGTGAGAAACTTATACCAAATTTAGTAGAAAGCAATTCTTAGGTGATGGAGATTAAAATTTGTAAGTATACTGGCCACGTTGTGCTTCAGTGATGTTCAGTATCCTGGCCACGTCGTGCGTCAGTGATGTCCAGTATATTGGCCACGTCGTTCTTCATTTATGTTCAGTATACAGCCCACGTCGTGCTTCAGGGATGTTCAGTATACTGTCCACGTCGTGCTTCAGTGATGGCCAGTATACTGGACATCACTGAAGCACGACGTGGCCAGTATACTAACGTTGACCATGTAGCTCAGTTGGTTAGAGTAACAGTATAATGATCAAAGGTCCTAGGTTAAACCTGGTCTGGTCCTATAGCATTTTTACACTTGGAACACTATTATTGATACTTATTGTTCATTTCATTTTCATTTCTTTTCTCATAAAATATAATTGATGTAAAATATATTCATAATACATAAGGTATCGTTTCTTTTTCTGAAATTATAAATCAAAGTTATAGTCATGGCAGAAGTTAAACTTTTCCTTATATATAGTGTTTGGCAGCGGTACGGGGATCCTGAATATTTTGATGATGAATGCTTTACCAGCGGTGATATCCTATCCTTGTTGAATTACTTATTTATGAGGAATCTTTCATCAATGTCAAATTCATTATCAATGACATATCCTTTGCAGATGGTGAAATCTTTTCTGAGTTGAATCACTTATCAGTGATTAAACATTCTTGGTAAAAGTCTGGTCTATGAAAATGTCAATAGGTCTATATGATATCAGTAATACAAAGACCTTTTGTCTACAGTGTGCAAGTTCTAAACTCTAAGACTCAAATTTGTATCCATGTTGAAATACATAATAATTATGTATGGAGAATCTGTCATCAATGATGTATTACTTGTCTAGGATGAATACCAGGGGTTCGTTAAAAATATCTGAAATACACATATGCTATACTGATATGGGTCACAGCTCACATAAACATATATCAGTATAGAATATGTGTATGTGAGACATTTGTAACTAACCACTGTGGATGGATCTCCCTGATGAGAAGCAGTGTTAAAGATATTCCCCGATGTTATACACCATGGTAATGGTACTCCCTAACAGAACAAGAGTGCGTGTTTGGTTCCAAAGAGGTACCCTATACTGGGAATATTTCCACTAGTCAAACTTTCCCCATTCACCAGCAGAATCCATATTTGATGTTTACAAATGTTCACCGTCATGATAAACTCACCCTCATTACAGAAGGTGGAAAAAACGGAAAACTAAACTACAGTAAATGTTCCGGTTTACATTACCATTGTTATGGTGGGACCTACCACAGGACATACACATC
>NW_018407521.1:0-511 GCF_002113885.1 Mizuhopecten yessoensis
TAGTATGTCATTACCATGGACAGCACTCACTATATTGTTTTTAGTATATTATTACCATAGACAGCACACACTGTATTGTTTTTAGTGTATTATTAACATGGTCAGCACTCACTATTTTTTTTAGTATATTATTACCATGGTCAGCACTCACTATATTGTTTTTAGTATATTATTTGTTTTTAGTTTATTATTAACATGGTCAGCACTCACTATATTGGTTTTAGTGTATTATTACCATGGTCAGCACTCATTATATTGTTTTTAATATATTATTACCATTGTCAGCACTCACTATATTGTTTTTAGTATATTGTTACCATAGACAGCACACACTGTATTTTTTTTGTGTATTATTAACATGGTCAGCACTCACTATTTTTTTTAGTATATTATTACCATGGTCAGCACTCACTATATTGTTTTTAGTATATTATTACCATGGTCAGTACTCACTATATTGTTTTTAGTTTATTATTACCATTGTCAGCACTCACTATATTGTTTTTAGTAT
>NW_018407521.1:2201-4265 GCF_002113885.1 Mizuhopecten yessoensis
GTAACTGTTTCCTGTATCCATAATGAAAACTTACTACAAACAATGATATATATACACTGAAAAAATACTATAAACGTTAACTACACAGAGAAAATATACTAATAACCGAAACCTTTTTGCCTAGGGAAACACTTACTGTAAACAAGGTCTGAATTAGAATACAGTTCTAAGCAGTCTCTGATGGATACATTGTGGTATTTAACCCACTTTTTAATGTTTATGCAGTGTGTGCTAATTTTGACCAAAGTTTTGGTGTAAACTGTTTGCTCATGTCAGGGTTCTTATGTTTATTTAATGTGATCTGACCTTGACCAACTTTCTTATGTATATAAAGTTTTACTTACCTTGAACCAGTTTCTGGTGTACATTAAGTATGTAATTATCTTGAACAAATTTCTGGTGTTAATTCAGTGTAAACTAACCTTGCCCCAATCTCTCATGGTTAATTTATTGTTTGCTTACCTTCGGACCATTTCTGATGTTATTCAGTGTATATTTGCCTTGAACCAGTTTCTGATAACATGCTGACCTTGACCCATTCTGATGGTTATATAGTGTGTATATTTAGTGTGTTTTACCTCGACCCACCTTCTGATGTTTATATCTTGACCTAATTTCTGGTGTATTACTTTGACCCAGTTTCTGATAGTTATTTAATGCGTAATTGGTTTGACCTAAATAATGATATCTTGACCCACTTCTAATGTTAAGTTAGAGTGGTCTAACCTTAACCCACTTTCTGATGTTATTTATAGTGTTCTTACGTTGACCCAGTTTATGATGTTATTTATAGTATTCTTACCTTGACCCAGTTTATGATGTTATTTATAGTGTCCTTACCTTGACCCAGTAGTCAACAAACTCGTCCTGCATCACCCGACCATCTCCTGGACAGAACAACATACAACACGAGTCACAGCTGGTATTTGGCCTATACACTTTGAGTATTATTTTAGTAATTAAGCTCAATCATAAGCACTCATACAATTGTTTAAGTATTATATTACCACAATTTACACTCAATATATTGTTATTTGTGTATTATTACCATGTTCAGCACTCACTATAATGTTTTTAGTGCATTATTACCATGTTCAGCACTCACTATATTGTGTTTAGTATATTATTACCATTGTCAGCACTCACTATTATGTTTTTAGTGCATTATTACCATGTTCAGCACTCACTATATTGTGTTTAGTATATTATTACCATGTTCAGCACTCACTATAATATTTTTAGTATATTATTACCATTGTCAGCACTCACTATATTGTTTTTAGTTTATTATTACCATGGTCAGCACTCACTATATTGTTTTTAGTGTATTATTACCATGGTCAGCACTCATTATATTGTTTTTAGTATATTATTACCATTGTCAGCACTCATTTTATTGTTTTAAGTATATTATTACCATGGTCAGCACTCACTATATTGTTTTTAGTGTATTATTACCATGGTCAGCACTCATTATATTGTTTTTAGTATATTATTACCATTGTCAGCACTCATTTTATTGTTTTAAGTATATTATTACCATGGTCAGCACTCACTATATTGTTTTTAGTGTATTATTACCATGGTCAGCACTCATTATATTGTTTTTAGTATATTATTACCATTGTCAGCACTCATTTTATTGTTTTAAGTATATTATTACCATGGTCAGCACTCACTATATTGTTTTTAGTGTATTATTACCATGGTCAGCACTCATTATATTGTTTTTAGTATATTATTACCATTGTCAGCACTCACTATATTGTTTTTAGTATATTATTACCATGGGCAGCACTCACTATATTGTTTTAGTATATTATTACCTTGGTCAGCACTCACTATATTGTTTTTAGTATATTATTACCATGGTCAGCACTCATTATATTGTTTTTAGCATATTATTACCATGGTCAACACTCACTATATTGTTTTTAGTATATTATTACCATGGTCAGCACTCACTATATTGTTTTTAGTTTATTATTAACATGGTCAGCACTCACTATATTGTTTTTAGTATATTATTACCATGGTCAGCACTCACTATATTGTTTTTAGTAT
>NW_018407521.1:9620-12792 GCF_002113885.1 Mizuhopecten yessoensis
TGGATCTGTGTCACCCATAGCATTGAAAGGTATAGTATTTACAGTGGATCTGTGTCACCCATAGCATTGAAAGGTATAGTATTTACAGTGGATCTGTGTCACCCATAGCATTGAAAGGTATCGTGTGTTCTTGGTACTTTAAAAAATATAAATCTATTACATGTAAAACGATGGCTTTGATACCTATGATTATGATATGCATACTATATCACGAGCAGAACGAATGTCTTTTAATTGCAAAATAATGGTCGTTATTATAGTTAAAAGCATTTAGTTCTTGCATCGTCATAATTCTATAGTTTTAGTGATGATGAGTTCTGATATAGTTACGTTTGACTCGAGTGAGCACTTGTATTTTTTCTTTTCTTTTATTTAACCATCAATCGAAAAATACTGATGAAAAAAACTGATGCGTATTGGTTACAAATGTTTTATTTTTTATTTTTGTTCAATTTTTTGGGGTTTTTTTTTGCACACAATATTATTATAATCTTTATAAAAATATAAAAGATTCCTAGACTTAATCCCTGTGCCAGCAATCTCTTAGATCTCAATACAAGTCATTCACAAGTTAATTTCTCTTCTAAAATCAGATTGAGAATGGATTCTAATGTTGATAAACTTATTGACTTGAACTAATCTATGATGTTTTATGCCAAACATACATCTTTGAATGATAAAGCAATGTCAATTGTCTTTATGTGTATATATGCCGTTTTGTCACATTTGTTTTATATTGTGTTTATTGATCAAATGACATGCCTGTTTTCAGAATAATAACAGTTATACTTGTCATTATTATTTACAATATCTTTATTCATCTCAATGCCAATTGTTCTACATTATGAATTCCTTTGTCATTCACATCACTTTCTCTACCAGTATTCATCCACCTCTCATGTATATAATTTTTGACAATGGCTAAACTAGTGATTTATCCTGGTATGGTGGGAAAAGTGAATGGCAAATTACTTTGTATTCGTGTCTCTGGTGTTTCACTGAATTCGACTTCTATCAATTTGCATTTTCATTTACTACTACTCTACATATTATTGGTATGTGGTGATATCCATCCGAACCCTGGACCGTGTCCACAAGAAAACACTAACATCCGTCTTAATAATAATCTGTCTGCCATATTAATATCTGTTCTTTAAGGAACAAACCCACATTCTTGATGCTGAATTTTCTGAATATGATATTCTTTGTGTTACCGAAACCCATCTTAATAATTCCATCTCAGACAGCGATATCTCTCTCAAAAATTTCGGTAATGTTTTTAGAAAGGATAGGACT
Organism: Mizuhopecten yessoensis; assembly: GCF_002113885.1. Lineage (NCBI taxonomy): Eukaryota > Metazoa > Mollusca > Bivalvia > Pectinida > Pectinidae > Mizuhopecten > Mizuhopecten yessoensis. The sequence goes on from NW_018407521.1 coordinate 10,917, forward strand.
AATAATGGTGGAGGCATGAGTACTTATTTATACTAAAAATAACATAAATATTAAACGTAGATTTTATTTAGAATCCAGTGATCCTGAACTGATATGGATTGAAATAACCACTAATAATGAACCCATTCTTCTTGGTTGTGTATACAGATCCCCTAACTCTCTCGTAGGCATTTTGGATAGACTTGACAGTAATCATGACAGTATTGTTGATCTGCAGAAAGAAGTTGTCCTGGTAGGAGATATAAATGTTAACATGTTAAATCTTAATCCAAACTCTCATTTTCATCGACTATTTTTAAAATATGGCTTTGAAAATACTGTCTGTGAACCTACCAGGATTACTCCTTTATCTTCAACATCACTTAATATCAAAATAACTAATAACGTAAACTTTGTAGCTAACAGCACAGTCCATCCTCCTTCCTGCAGTGATCACTGTCCTGTCAGTGCTGACCTCAACTTCAAAACCTTAAAGAATCGTGCATATAAGAAGACATTACTTTACTTTAATAATACTGACTTCCTTAGATCAATTTGTTCCTCATAAAACTGTAACTATTAGGCCTAACGATAATTTGGATGACTAATGACATAAGACTGAAAATAAGACAAAGAAATCGTCAGCATTCTAAATCCAAATTATACAATACTCCAACCTCCTGGAACAAATTTAGAACCATTCGGAATGAAGTAATTTTATTAATACGTGAGGCCAAAGAAAAAAATATCTTTCAAAATGACAATCTTCTCTAATAGACAAATCCATACCACCGGGGAAATGGTGGAGTGTTGCAAAATCTGTTATGGATCTTAAAAATAAATGTGAAATTGACTCTCCTTTGGTTATTAATGGCATACTCAAAATACATCCCATCGACAAAGCTGAATCTTTTAATGATTATTTTTCATCCATATCTGAAACCGAAAAGACTGCTGATGATTTACCTACCGACTGTAACCGGCCAGAGCACAGCTTCTCGACATTTGACATTATAGAACAGGACATTATTGACCAGTTTCACCAACTCAATACTAATAAACCCCAAGGCCTTGATTCCATCCCTCCAAAATGTATTAAAGGGGTATCTCAATCTATATTAAGACCTCTCTTACTAATCTTCAATAAATCTATTTCCTCCGGTATTCTCCCTTCTGCATGGAAAAATGCTCATGTTACACCCGTGTACAAATGCAAGGGTGCAAGAAGTAACCCATCTTATTATAGACCAATCTCTGTTACTCCTATTTTTAGTAAACTTCTTGAAAAAAATGTTTTTAAATATATGTTTAATTATCTCTCGAGATATAATATTGTTTCTAAGAGTCAATCAGGGTTTCTACCTAAAGATTCAACTGTCTACCAATTATTAGTTATATATGATGCAATTGTAAAGCACTTGGATAAAGGTAAAGAAGCTAGAATGATATTTTGTGACATCAGCAAAGCTTTCGACAGGGTCTGGCATGATGGTTTAATTTTCAAATTAAAACAATATGGGTTTTGCGGTAATATTTTGAAATGGTTTTCTTCGTATTTAATTGATAGGAGACAGAGGGTGGTCTTTGATGGATTTAAATCTAACTGGAAAACGTTAAAGGCGGGGTTACCACAGGGGTCAGTTTTAGGGCCATTTTTATTTTTACTGTACATAAATGATATCGGAGAAAATTTAATCTCTAATGTCAAGCTTTTCGCTGACGACACATCTTTATATGCATTGATAGAGGGAAACAGACAGGAAGCTGCTGACATACTAAATGAAGACTTACGTAAAATCTCTATCTGGGCTGATAAATGGGGTATCATCTTCAATCCGGATAAAACGGAGGCTCTACTTTTCTCAAGGCGGGTCGACTCTGAGACGTTGCATCCTAA
>NW_018407521.1:17944-21337 GCF_002113885.1 Mizuhopecten yessoensis
GATAGACGACTTGTCTTTTTACAATATATCATACGATAGACGACTTGTCTTTTTACAATATATCATACGATAGACGACTTGTCTTTTTACAATATATCATACGATAGACGACTTGTCTTTTTACAATATATCATACGATAGACGACTTGTCTTTTTACAATACATATACTTACGACTGGCAATAGACATTCGTTATATGTAACTAACAACTGACAATGGGACTGGGTGGTCTACTAAATTGAGAAGTACCATAAGTTACTACCATCAATTAAGTAGACCACTGTGATCTTATTGTATATATAAATACAAACGGCTTACAACGGCTTACTTTGACATCTACACAGGTGAGAAATAAGGTATGTATAATACTAACGGCTGACAGTAAACCTCTGCCATCAAAAACGTGAAAACCAGCAGCAGCAGCCTCATCATTCCCTCAGTATGTTACCGCCCGTCTATATGGTAATGGTGTCTTAAATGATTCTGGATAGAAAGCCCTCTTATCAAACGTTGACGGTCATTGTTAGGTCGTGACTATCTTTATGAACGTTGGCGATTATTATACAATATCTGACCCTTTATATCAGCTCTATTCAATGTACGTCTCTGGTCATTGTCATTTCTCTGTGACAAGGTCATGTGACTTAGGGACATAAAGGGCGGTGTCCCCTAATGTATCGTTGCTTATCTATCTTAAAACTACTATTTAATTGAATTAACATTAATATGAGTGGTATAGCTGTATTACTCTGTCATTGCCTCCTCCAACAGGTGTTAAATCTGAAGTTTAATGTGAACAATTTACAGAACCGATCCCCTAGTGTGTCTCATTGATTAAGTAGGATTATATTCTTTATGAAAAAGTTGCAAAGCCAGTAAATATAATGTATGGTATCCTCTGGGTAACATTACTACTGTCCTGTTATCTATCATCTATAAGGCCCATATCAATATTAATAAATACAATACCAGACATATTGTTCTGTTTTATACTCAGACTTTGCCTAATTTGATTATTTATGATAACTAAATCAAACATTTGGCAACGGTTAGTGGTTAGACTATAGGCATGTATATATGCACCCGTTTGCTAACTACTGGCGTTCCGAGGACCTGTTAAAGGGTTATGGCTGCAGTGTTATTAAGGTTTTGTAAATGTATAATACTACCGACATTTTACCAATACTAACTGGTAGGTAAAGCTTTCTGTTTAACATTATCAAGTAAGACCACAATGTTTCTATAATATAAACAATGAAGCGTAATAAAAAAAAAACAGGTAACTTCGAAGTCATATTATAATAAGAATTGTTTCTTTAACAGTGGCTTTAGGTTTAATGACAAGTTGATAAGAAGTGTATGTATATAAGCAGCCCCACGCTAGGTAAACCTGTTGTTAATCTGTATGATAGGCCTATTGAAGGATTAACTCATTTTAAAAACCCCTAGACATAACCTCTGTCACTTAACACAGTGACGCCTCCAATCAGTGAATGACTGGTCACGTGATACATCGAATATGGAAAACGGATGACCCAACATGACCTCATAGTTTATACATATATCTGACAGATAATACACCTGCATACAATACAAACGTACTATACACCATACAAAAGAATAGTAGCCATTTCCAATAGCTACATTGCTCTCTTCATGTCACCTACGGTAACCAAGGCCGCGCGCGCATTCATAAAGATCCAACTTCCGTTCATTGCAGATTAAGCAGACGATCATAATAGGATTATAAAGTAAACTAAATCGTTAATTTGTTTAAATATTAGCAGTAGAGGATTTTGACGTTTTGGAATTCATTTGACAATTTACATTGCTAGAAGAGACGTACTACGGGGAAGAAGATAATGGTGTAATACCCGAGGGGATTTCAGGTAAGGACGGTGTGATACTGATACTGTTACAGCAACCTAATAATACATATCTATGTAACGAGCATTGTCCGGTGTAATAATGATCACGGTGTACGGGAGTATTGGTGAAACATTGCTGGGTAAATCTGTTAACAGCGGCAAATGCTAGCTTCTTCAACAGGTTTTCATTAGATATAATTTGAATGACTCAAATACCTCATTTTCATTAAATGAATTATGAATATATATGAAACTTATTTACACAAAATTTTCTGCCATTTGAGGCTTGTATAGCATGGGAAATCATGACGTCAGTTCATTGTATAAACGTGACGTCACAATCAAAGTCAAGCTGGTCTGGTCCAACATCGTTTTTCGTTATATATGTGTTCTCCACACTCTTGGAATATATCATAACCATACCGAAGGTTTTGTACGCGCAAAAGTCTGAAAACTGGTACGAAGTCATGCATACCTTCGATTGCTTTGATACACTGTAGACTCGCATAACGGCAAAAAAGACTCGCCTTTGATTCTGGTGAAGATCCTCAGGAGAGATATCAACCAAGCGATTAGTCAGGCTTTTCGTATGAAAACCTATCAAATAGTCTACCGTGAGCCTTCGTTTTTGTCATGACATATTCTAAGGCTGAAGTGGACTTAAGTATATCGAAGTAAAACCGTTTGATTTCAGGGACGCTGGCAAATAAGAATGTAGCAAAATTATATCGAAAGTGTATCTGACCGTGTTTCTAAAGGAATAAAACGGATAAATATTTTATAAACAACATCAGATGATAATTGTTCCGACACCAATGTCAACAATCCATGAATATGACTGTTACATATATGTGACTTTATTCACATACAATATCGATAACAATGTACCAGAAAATGGTCTATCATATGACACAGTTCATGACATGTTATTTATCAGGTACATGGAATAAATCTCGTCAATAAAACAATATTAAAACATACTTACGAATTTCCGTGCGATACCTACTAGTAAAGAAAAAAAAATTCAATGGTGTTTTGTGTCACAGACAAAACATGTTCACTAGAAACTATACCAATGTAGTGACAATATATGGTCCAAGTCTTTAAAGCCTAAAATAATGAATTTGAATGGAAGATTGGAAATCATATCAACAGACAATGGGTGTTCCAACTGAATACTAACTAAGCACTTTATCTAGCCAATAGGATTTCTTTATTCTATCAACCTGAAAAAGAGGGATAGTTACCTGACCTGTTCATATTAAAATTACATATGCATGTTTCCGTGGTCTCGGAAAATATTAATTACAACAAGAACTTGTCAGTTTTCAACATACCCCAACATTTAACACATCTCGTGTTCCTCATAAATACTAGTCATCTTACCAACGCTTCATTATAAACGAGACCTTTCTTATTTCACGATTGTGCCATTCCTTTGTTCAGTTTTAACAATGTCCACTATACCAAAGACTGTTCAAAGTATCAGGAGTTTACATGTCACAGCCTATTCTTAGTATCAGGA
>NW_018407521.1:26264-26550 GCF_002113885.1 Mizuhopecten yessoensis
AATGTCACAGCCTGTTANGTATCAGGAGTTTACATGTCACAGCCTGTTCTTAGTATCAGGAGTTTACATGTCACAGCCTGTTCTAAGTATCATGAGTTTACATGTCACAGACTATTCTAAGTATCAAGAGTTTACATGTCACAGCCTGTTCTTAGTATCATGAGTTTACATGTCACAGACTATTCTAAGTATCAGGAGTTTACATGTCACAGCCTGTTCTTAGTATCAGGAGTTTACATACCACAGCCTGTTCTAAGTATCAGGAGTTTACATGTCACAGCCTGTT
>NW_018407521.1:31092-32141 GCF_002113885.1 Mizuhopecten yessoensis
AGTATCACACCAGTCGTCCCTGTTAATATAGTTTACAAGTAACCGTTGACTTAAAGTTAAATATTTGTTCATCACACCATATACATGTTGTGGTCAACGTTCGAGGGGGGGGGGGGACATTTGGGATAGGAAACCCTTCCCCCGACAGTTTCCTCTATTTTTAAACGATATAGAACAAAATGTATCTAAATATTAATAACCGCTTTAAACTTTATAGTAGGCCGAGTATATAATAGTAAGTGATCAACATGAGAGGGACCACATGTGGGATAGGAACCGCTTTCCGAACTGGATTACTCGTGCTTAGTCACTACAAAGTGCAGTATTCTATATCAACAATCGCTATAGAACAGAATGTGTCTACAATGGCTACAGACTTTACAGTACATCGAGTATATGGTCCCCGTGTACCGTATCCCTGTGTACCGTATCCCTGTGTGTACCGTATCCCTGTGTGTACCGTATCCCTGTGTACCGTACAGCACGTGTGGCTGTCTGATAATCAATTACAACTCTATATGTTAGAGATCATTCCAGTCGAGTAAACCATCAACAAAGACGATCAGAGACCACCTGCTGGTGTTGACACCAAGATAAGCGCTAAACAAGTAAATAAATAACTCACTGATGCATTCCGACAGTTCCATTGTGCAACTTCCATTATATCAAATTTTGAAAAACTTCCTAAACATGGTAGCACCGACATGTTATTTGGAACAGCACCGCCCTTATTAAAGTTATCCTACCAAGTAACAAATATGTATAGTTTGTATTGTAAAACTGTCTACGACGCTATGTATAGCAACGTTATTCGTCCCCTATCCACACTGTATATATAAGGTAAATCTACTTACCCGGTGTATAATATATATAAGGTAAATATACCTACCGTACCCTATGAATAATATATATAAGGTAAATCTACCTACCGTAACCTATTTATACTATATATGTATAAGGTAAATCTACCTACCGTATCCTGTAAAATATATATAAGGTAAATCTACCTACCGTACCCTATGAATAATATATATAAGGTAAATCTACCT
>NW_018407521.1:33107-33430 GCF_002113885.1 Mizuhopecten yessoensis
TACCCTGTGTACAATTTATATAAGGTAAATCTACCTACCCGGTGTATAATATATATAAGGTAAATCTTCCTACCGTACCCTATGTATAATATATATAAGGGAAATCTACCTACCCGGTGTATAATATATATAAGGTAAATCTTCCTACCGTACCCTATGTATAATATATATAAGGTAAATCTACCTACCCTGTGTATAATATATATAAGGTAAATCTACCTACTGTACCCTGTATAATATATATAAGGTAAATCTACCTACCTACCCTGTGTACAATTTATATAAGGTAAATCTACCTACCGTACCCTATGTATAATATATAT
>NW_018407521.1:34630-34901 GCF_002113885.1 Mizuhopecten yessoensis
ATACCCTGTGTATACTTTAAATAAGGTAAATCTACATACCGTACCCTGTGTATAATATAAATAAGGTAAATCTACCTACCTACCCTGTGTATCATATATATATAAGGTAAATCTACCTACCGTAGCCTGTGTAAAATATATATAAGGTAAATCTACCTACCGTACCCTATGTATAGTATATATAAGGTAAATCTACCTATCGTACCCTGTATAATATATATAAGGAAAATCTACCTACCGTACCCTGTATAATATATATAAGGTAAATCTA
>NW_018407521.1:35473-35667 GCF_002113885.1 Mizuhopecten yessoensis
AGGTAAATCTACCTACTGTACCCGGTGTATACTATATATAAGGTATATCTACCTACCGAACCCTGTATAATATATATAACGTAAATCAACCTACCTACCCTGTGTATCATATATATAAGGTAAATATACCTACCTACCCTGTGTACAATATATATATAAGGTAAATCTACCTACCGTACCCTGTGTAAAATATA